>NW_015961948.1:336523-483210 GCF_000497045.1 Kalmanozyma brasiliensis GHG001 | reverse complement strand
AGAGAGAGAGAGAGAGAGAGAGAGAGAGAGAGAGAGAGAGAGACGTGGAAAGACAATGAGGACGAAGAGGAGGAGCGCAAGGGTCAAGCGAACAGTTGTAAGCGAACCGGCGAGGCGAGTCGACACGAGGCAAAAGGCAAAGAGGCGTGTTGCAGGAAAGCAAAGCAAGCGAACGCCCTTGTGCTCCCATCCGAATCAGAGACATGAGGCAGTCCAACAGAGCGTTCCTCTCAGACTCGATTCAGGGTCGAGACCGTCCATTTTTTCAAAGCGCGGTGGACGGGCTACCGCGGGGATGGCAGTTGTACCGGGCCATGCCGCCTTTTGGATTTGAAATTTCACTGAAATCTGAGCAATTCCAACCCAACCAGCCGGATCGAGGCTGACTCCCTCCTCTCCAAGAGGGATGACTTGGTTGTCAGTGCATCTCTCGCTTTGAAAGAAGCGTCTTGTGTGAGCAATCCCATACAGCTCGAATGGAAGAGAAGCAAGGAGCACAGCCCTCCATCGTGCACAGCGGAAGTGGCCAGCCGCAGGCGTAGCGCAGTGGTGGGTTGCACACTTATAGACAGCGGCCACTACGATCACGGCTCCTCTTGAAATCAGGCACAATGACAAGGCGGCCCGGTCGTAAGCGTCGACTTTTTGACTACTGTCGCTGGGCAGGGATACGGCGAGCTTGCACTCAACACGGTTCAACTCCGGCAAGTGTCTTGACATCAGGGCATGTCGCATCAGTGTTGATGCATTGCTGCTCCTGTACGCCTCGTTTCAATGCCGTTGTACATTGCCAAGACGCGGCGTACTTTTGCAGTCCGCCGTATTCAGAAATCTTGCGAGCGGCTTGTTCGACAGTTCATGGCATCAGACGACGAGACCCTTGTTTGCGGAGGCTGGACGCCTCTTTGGCTCAAGCCATCAACAGAGAAAGAAGGGTTCGGTGGATATCGAATTCGGTCTTGAAACTCAGATTTCGCCTTTTCGCCCTTTCGTTCGAGGTCTAGATTGAAGGGGCATGATGACTCCTTGCTTGTCTTGCCTCGCTTTGCTTTGCCGTGTCTTGACAAGCAAATGGCGATCGGTACACAATCAAGAGGCGTCAACTCCGTCCAGATCCGTGAGATTCAATCGTATCGGCGACTGTGCTGTCCTGCACCGGATACCCTGGCACAAGCGTCATTCGTGTCTCAACTGCACAGCCGCCAGCCAGACAGCCTGCAAGCCATCCAGCTTCTCATACCGATGCCATCTCTTGATCGACAGCAGATAGCAACGTTTGTCGACAGGAGCAGGAAGCGAGCGGGACTGCTGACGAGCACCAACAACCTCACGTGAAAGAACGAGGCTGCATGATCGAGTGCGGCAAGCAAGCACATGCCACAGCTTAATTCAGGAGCAGCTGAACAACATGCCTAGCCGAGCTCATCCAAAACCTCGCTTCCACACCAACCACACCGCTGGCAAGCCGAGGGTCTTTTCAGAGCGATCCTTTTCAGCGGTACTTTTGTCCTTGTCCGTTTCCTACCGAAGACAGCGCCGTCCCTCGAGCGAGAGAGACGCTGGTCCTGACCGACTCTCTCGGCGCTCAAGGTTGCGTACGGCCATCTTGTCGCCGCATTGTGAGGCGAATGTCTTTGTGTGAGACACAAGCTCGCGTTCTGGGGCGAGCCTGGCCCGAGTCCCGGGGCCGCGACTACTCGATCAAAAAGAAACTTCCATCCGCTGTTCCTGACGCCCTCTCGTGCGGACTTGCAACACCGCTCTGCCGGGATGTCCTTCCTATGCTCTGAAATGACTACATCGCGCCTCCTGCGCCTGTTGCAATCCCGTGCGAAGGAGTGCAGCGATGATCAGAGGCGTTCCTGAATCGGCGTGCGTGGATAACCCTTCGTTTATCCGTTGCAATCCGATAGTCGATGTAAGAAAGGCTACAAGCAAGCTCGAGCATCGGCGGTGGGCTCTGAAGCCAGTCATTACAAAGACAGGCTCAAATAATTGCATCTGCTTTGCTCCGCTATGACTTTGACGTTGGTGAGAAGTCGTATTGATGCATCTAGAGCCGCTTGATCCTCTTTGCGACGCTAACAGCCACCCCGCAAAGCGATACAAATGCAGAGAAGCCGCCGATCAGTAGGAACGGACTGGGCACGTACATGTCGAATAGGAACCCTCCGAGCTTTGATATGATAAGGATGGAGAGCGACCCAGTGCAAGTATAGGCTCCTGCGATTGCACCCGCGCCCTGGCCCGCCTCCGCCGCGCGAGACTCTTCGGATTGCGAGCGGCGGCCCGACTCGTGTGGTCTGATGGTGTCGGAAGCGGACACAGCATCGGCAGCCTCTTCACCTTCTCGATTCGGCGATGCATCTCGTTCTTCTTGGGCGTATTGCTCCGCGATGAGGCTTCTGGCTTGAGCACAGCCAGCTAGGCTCGATACGATTGCGCCGATCTGGCCGAAGCCGATGAGCACAGCAGCGGCGATCGACAGTCCTGTCAACGGGTCCGGCGTCTCTTCCCCCGTCTGCTTGTCTCCCGCAAAGCCGGATGTGCCGACACCTAGCAGATAGAAGCCGATTGCTCCCAATGCTGAAGTCATCGAGATGGTCGTGGTAGGCGAAAGCGCGTCGCACAGTATCCCGATGAAAGGCGATGCGAGGAGAGCGGTCAGCTGCGCAGTGCCGCCTAAGATGGCAGTCGCGGTGAAGGCGCTTCGACACAGCTTCTTCAGCTCGTCGTTCGGAAGCGGCGAGTCCGGATTGGGTGACGGCAGCTGTCGGCACAGCCCTGAGGTGTAATAGTGATGCGTCACGAGCAGCGGCAGGAAGGCTGTCGTGCCAATGGTGTATGCTCTCGCTAGAGCGCCACCGAGATACGCGATGCGCAGCTCCAATGCCAAGCGCTGCCGTGCCTTTGCCTTTTCGGTATCATCCGTTGCGCTTCCCATCCCGGCCAGTCGGAAGCCGCCGATGGATGCGCTGATAAATCGTCGGATGTGAGAGCGGATCACATTGACCCATGTGGCTTGCTGTCGTCGTTCTTGCCTCTGCCGCAACCGCGCTCGTCGAGCCTGCCGTGAGTCATCTGCGAGGGCGATCGTGCTGTCGTGCAGAGCTCCGTAGTCTCCTTGGCGTTGCTGCGATCGATTGAGCAAGGCGTCGGCTGCACCGAGTCGACGTGTGCTGCTTTTGGGTTGCCTCAGACCTAGTGCGGTGATGGACGCTATCAGCAGCGCTAATGCTGCGACAAGCCAGAACGTCCCGACAGTCGCTCGGTGGATGGACAGATCATCCTTGCGATCATGCGATGGGCTATGCGGAGCATCTCCGTGCTCGTGATGCTCGAGATAGTCTGCGATCTTTTCGGGAAGGCGCACCAGAACAAAGACTGCGATGAGCGCGCCTAGCCCGGTAAAGACGCCAGCGATGGCCGCTACACGACCGTGTCGCGATCGACCCGACTTCTGAGTCGCGAGAGGGCTAATGCCATTGCTTTCCTGCTCGTCGGAAGCCAGCAGACGGTCCGTCTCCTCAGCTTCAACGCCTTCTTCAGCGAGCAGCGGTCGGGACGGTGGCCGCAATGTCCCGTCCGAGGTCGTCTCCGGGTCCCGGCCTGCAGACCGGATGACTTCTGCGCCTTCCTCCTCCTCCCATGACTGCGCTGTTGTGGAGCCGGAGTATTCTGACAAGATGCCCGAAAGCATCGCCGTGGCACCACTCCCGCCAATGGCAAAGACGAGCCGCGCGGGAACAAGATCCGGCCAAGGCTTTCTTGGCAGGGTGTAGGCGACCAGACCGACGGCAATGAATAGGTACGAGGTTGAAGTGACGGCAGCGAGACCTATGAGCTCGGCTAGTGCGCCCCAGATGAGCGACATAAAGGCCGACAGAAGCTCGTCGTAGAAGATGAGTGAGCCACTGAGCGATCCAGCTCGGCTCGGAGTGCCTCCAGCATCTCCATGCTTTGATCTAGACTCGAGCTGATGGATCAAAAATGGCTGTGATGCATTGAGAAAGACCAAAAATAGGATAGAAGAGGCGCAATGGATGACGAAAGCCGTTGCGTTTCGCCAAGTCACTCGTGGTTTGAAGCCCAGTGTGGTGAGCCAGGTGGCGGAGAGACCAGCCCGATGTTGGCGCCCTGACAGGTCGCCGTGCTGCGAGCGAGCACTCATCGTACCGAGAAACCGAGGCCCGACGCTGTCGCTCTCAGGCCGAGAGGATGTCAATGCAACGTCAAGAGAAAGACGTCTGATGGCCTCGTTGAGGTCAGGGTCTCACGGACGCTCCATGCACGATGTGGAGAACGTCGCGAATCGCAATCTGATCTCGCGATCATACAAAATCGGCGATCCAGACCCTCGCGGCGATCCAAAAGTCTAGAACCTGAAGAGAACGGGGGAACGCTAGAGTCTGTCAGACGTGATATCATGTACGATCAAACTTGCTGCACCGGCCTGGCGGACGAGCACGAGCAATCGACGACATGTGCCGCTCTGCATCTGGAAAGAACGCCCTGGCATCTCTGCAGCTGGGTGGCAATTCCGTAGGCGTGCGAATCTCAGACCCTGGTCGGAGGTTCAAACAGGTATGAAGCGTGGGTAAAAAGGTCAGACCCTTGCAGCAGCGGGGTAAGATAATATCAACAGCGGCGCCTCGATCTGAAGGCCGCCCCTTTCCGGTCCATGGGCAGGACTCTCGCCCCTTGACTGGGCCGAGGAGGTTGCCAAAGTCCATGCCGCCACATGATCTCTAGCCTGATCGACGCCGTACCAAGGTCCAAACGGACGCGAGGGCCAAACACGATAGGGTAGCGGATGGATGCATGCAAAGCTCGCTGTGATCGCAGCGTCCGCTGCAAGCAGATACTATGTTAGGGGAGCGGCTTGATGATAGACGAGCCAAGTCCAACCTGAATCCAGGTGCAACGAGCTTGATCAGGTACGCGGTCGATTCCTCGAGCTTTCGAGATCTTCAGTCAGCTTAGCGTCGGTGGGTCGGTCGGTTGGTCGACTGTGCAGTGCCGTTTCCGCATTCAAACGCCGCTGCAAATTGAAAGCTTTTTCCGCGCTGCTTCAGACGGGATGGATCGCTGAATCTCAATTTAAGCGCCGCTCCCTTGCCGTGACTTGAGCTAGACAATATCCGGCGAGATGGGAGCGAGATGTCAACAGCGCCCGAATTCACGATCGCATGAGGTCCTTGCACCGGTCACGTTGAGCCTGCACAAGCGGCCTGGCTGATGGCCGATGGCTGATGGTCGTCTGCAACCCGACGGGATGAGCCAGCCAGGCGAGCCTCGTCAATAAGCTGTATTTCGAACCAGGCTGGGCGGCAGCCTCGGCTGGCTGATCCCAAATTCCTTCGGAAAGGGCCGAGCAGCATCGCCTTTAATTTGTGTTGGCTTGTTCGCCTCCGCCTTGGCCTCGCTTAAAGCTGAGCAAAACGAATTTTGGCCTCATCGCTTCCTTTCTCTGTCACGCTGCAGCTCACATGTGTGCCCTTCCATCGAAGCTTCGGCTGTGCTCGCTTTGGGTTCTCCCCCCTCTTGCTATTGTTGTGATTTAATACGAATCAATAAAGCAATGCTTTTAGTTCGGCTACGGAAGACGATCCAATCGACCTCGCATCTTGGTCCACTTGGCCGCTGCGATGGCGCAGTTGCTGTCACGCTGCCCACTTGTGGCTTTGACTCAGATCCATCCCGACCCTTCTACGCCTCTTCGCTGCCTCTCTCTCTTTCTCATTCTCGCCCCGGTCGCCTGTCGGTGCCTGTGCCGTGGTCGCTTATGCACGCTTCCAAACACCGTTTCCCGCTCAAACACACCCCTTGATTAGACTCGGGTCTTGGTCTTCGCTTTGCGCCTCTTGCCTTAGCCTGCCACCCCTGAATCGACTAGCTCAGTCTAGACGGCGAGCGCTGCGCTACACTTTCGCTAAGGCATTTGCCAAGCTAAGCTAGCTTACTCTGTCACGACTCGCTTCCCTCTTGGCTGCGTTCCGCCTTTCGATCGCCGCTTCGACTAACCGACGGCATCGCCCTGAGCGCCTTTACAGCCCGAGCCTCTCGCCTCGCATTACCAACTAGTCGGCCATCCCTCATTTCCGGTGGCCTTCCTCCTCCTCTTGTCATTTCCATCCTGCATCTACATCCCAACTAGCTCTCCTCTTCTCATCCCACCAACCATCCCGGACCTGGTCACCTTTCCTGCCTCCATCCGAGCTCTTGCTTCGCCTGATCATTCTGCATCACCCGCTTCACTCGCGACTACCACCTCTCGATTCGCAACCTCAGCGCACTAGCTTCACCTGCTGACGAGTCGAACTCATTCGCACTACGCTTTCAACCCTCGACTTGCCTTCTACGCAGCCATTCCGGCAGCCAGTCACTTGCCATAGCAATCAGCCGCTTCAATCGCATCGTCTCTTCACTCTACTTACCACTGCCCTCGCGCTTTCATAAGACAAGCCACCAACCGGCTTGCTTCCCGCCATTCCCCGCTCATCCACTTCATCTGCCTCGCCGCGTTTGTCATGACACCCCGACTCTACGATTTCATGGCACATCACCTGTCCTAGTCAATCTTTTCTCGACAAGCAGCCCATTCGATCTCCAGCGTCGCTGCCCTCCAGCATCTCGCGAGGCAGCTCGCTTTCTCGCCAGCATGTCCTACACAGCCGCACAAGCAGACGCTGCCTGGCGACAGCGCATCACACTTGTAGTTGAAGATGCCACCACCCAACAGACACACAAGGCCGAATTCGTGCCCGTCGACATGGTACGCAATGGCGTCACCTACATCATCCTCTACTCCATGTTTGCAACCCTCCTCTTCGTCCTTCTTTGCGCCGTCCTCTTCAAGAACGGTCTCAGTCCGCAGAAACGTCGCTTGCCCTTTGTTTGGGTCCTCGGTGTCGCCATGCTCGGCGGTCTTCTCGGCTCAACGCTCAACACCGTCTTCTGGGCCTATCAGCTCTTCGGCAACGTCTCCGAGAACACCATGTTTCGCCTCTGGATGTCTTCCACCGCTCTGCTCTACCTGGTGCCTCTCGTCGTTCACTTCGCCATTCAGCTCCGCCTACTCTCCTTCTATCCCTCTACACTCGCTAGCAGGAAGAAGCGCATCGCCATTAGCATCTTGCCGTCCCTCATGAAGATCGCTCGAATCACCACCATCAGTATCACCCTGCACAACTCAGCCGCCGCATACCGACGCTTCGGGTTCGGCCTCGCTGTCACCGGCTCTGCCAACGACACCAGCAACCTCTTCTCCCTCATCTTTCAGCTCGTCGACACCGTCTACGCCTCGGCGTTCCTGCTCTGGCGCTATTGGCATCTCGGTCGCCGTGACAATGAGCTCATGCAGAAGAAGTCGAGTCCTGTTGCGCGCTGGTCCAAGCAGCTCCTCTTTGCCATTGCCTTTGGCTATGTGCTGCCCACCATCTACGCTCTAGCGCTCGTCATCGCCAAGGCCCTGGATCTGTCCGCCAACGACATGGGCTTCATGCTCGTTGCCAACGTCTACGTTCAAGCCTTCGGTGCCGTTCTCGCCTCCTTGTCGAGCGCCTACAAGTGGAGAGACGAGCGCTACACCGACGAGCTTGCTCCCGACAATGCGGTGCTCCCCGGCATGCGGAATGCGAGCGACCCATTCGCCACAGGCTCTACGCCGACGCGCGACACTCGCCACTTGCCTGCTCTCGAATCCGTCATGTCCGAGACAGGCACGTCCTCTCGACCTGCCTTTTTCGGCTCGCGCTTCGCATCTCGCGATGCCAGGCGGCATCCTGCGAGCGGCCTCACGTCTCCTGCTTCCGAGCTGAGCGCGAGTGGTGTTCCGACCATTGTCACAGATGGCATCGGGATTACCGGGGCCAATGGCATGCAATCCGGAGACGTCTCGCCCAAATCCTCGGCACTCTGTCACGGCGCCAGCCAGAACGACTACAGTACCGATGCGAAACGAGGCGCTCTGCAGTATCTCAACCATCTTCCGACAACAGGAGAAGATCCCACGGCGGACCATCTGCCTGATGCCTACCCTTTGCCGCAGAACGAGTCCCGTCGCTCCTCGGACGCCACCCTCTTTGCTCCTTCGAGCAGTGTCGACAAGCTCGACAAATCTGCTGGAAGGGCGAATCTCCTTGGCCTCGAGGGCAACGCGGACTCTCTCGCGCAGAGTCGTCCTGGAAGCCGACCAGGTACCGGTGGCTCGGGACGCATCCAACGCCACGGCTCTGGTCTGTCGGTGCCTAGAGACGGCAGCCTGCGCGAGGAGGAAGAGACCGCGTCATCGAATGCGCACCACGCATGAGCCTTCCGGCGGCATCTCTGTATTTCTACCTCATCGGCATCACGCCGCTAGTCGGGCCCACATGCCCTTTGTATTTGTACTCTACTTCACCCGGCAACACACATTTTGTCACGAACGCTGTCCTCTTTGAAGACGTGGGTATATGTTTGCGCTGTGAGACAGCATGGTGGAAGCATCACATATCTTCCCTGCCCCAAGCTCTCGCCTCCTGCTCTCTCCTCGCTAGCGCGTTCTTTCGCTCGAAAAACGCCTTCTCGAACCCGGTCCCTCTATCCACGCCGTCCCACCTGTAGCCAGGCGCGATGCCGAACCTGTTGGGCGGCCAGCCACCCTTGTACTTGGGCTTCGTCGGTCCTTGCGCCCTCTTCTTGGTCAGGAACGCCAACGCCGGGTCGTCTTCCCTGAGCTGATCCTTGAAGTGGCGATCGAATTCGTCGTCCGTGGCGCGCCGCGCAACGGTTTGGGATGAGACCGAGGCGAGGGCGGCTGCGTCCGATTGGCGCTGTTGCTTCTGCACCAGTCCTTGGGACCAGGTGGCTCGCTCGGAGGTTTTGCGTTGCGCTTCGCGCTCGAGCTGCTTGAGTTGCGCTTCGTGGGCGGCAATGTCAATGACGCGACCTGACGAGTCGCGGTATACCGTCTGCTGCTCTTCTTCCTCGGGTCCAGGAGGTGTGGCAAGGTCGACGGTGGTGGTGGGGGGTGCTTCGCGACGACGAGCTTCACGTGCCAACCGCGCCGCTTTCATCTCTTCTTTGCTCCGAAGACCCGCTTTGAACTCGGTCGGCTCTGGTACACTGGCTGTCGTCGCTTCTTCGACGGTTCGTTTGCTCGACGATCCAACCTTTCGAAAGGCCCGACCGGGAGCGCTGGCATCATGAACATCTTGCGTCACCGGTCCCTCCTCGTCGTCCTCCGCGACACCTGCCTTCCACGAATCATTGTCGTCCTTAAATACGAGACCAGAAGAAGCTGAGGAGGAAGAGGCGTCGGCGCGCTTCTTCTTGCGTTTGGGTTTGCCTTCCGCGCTGCGCGCCAGGATGGCGTCCGCTTTGGGGCCAGAGAGGTAGTGTGCTGCGAGGTAGGATTGAAGTTTCTCGTCTGGCATGGCTCTTTGTTCCGTCGACCGCGATGCCGAGCCTAATGTGCGGGAACGAACGAGCGGGTGTAGCGCATCCGTCGAAGTGTGTGAAGGGAGCGGAAAGGGGTTCGAGGTGTCGAGGACTGAGCGTCGAAAAAATATTCGGAACTCGGTCGCTCCACGCGCACCCGCCTCAACGCTTTTGACAGTCTTCATCGGTCCCGTTCTTCGCTTGAAACACCAACACGCATACATAGCTCGACACGATGGCACCTCCAGGCGAACCAACACCCGCCGGCGCAGCCGCCGCCGCCGCTGCTCTCCCAACCATCCTCCCTCTCGAACTCATCGACAAGTGCATCGGCTCCAGCATCTGGGTGATCATGAAGACCGACCGCGAATTCAGCGGCACCCTCCTCGGCTTTGATGACTACGTCAACATGGTTCTTGAGGACGTTACTGAATAGTAAGTGCGAGCTGCCACGAAGACGGAAGAGAGGAGACGATACTGATGTGATTTCAACTTGGCGTTTGATAGCGAGACCACTGCAGACGGCAAGAAACACAAGGTCAAGCTGGGCCAGACGCTGTTGAACGGGAACAACATCTGCATGGTAAGTCGTCAATCACATGCAAGGAAGGCTTGATTGTTGGAAGATACTGACCGCGTTGCTTGCTCTGAATACCGACTCGCTCAGCTCATTCCCGGCTCGGAAGGTCCTGAAGACGCATAGGCCCGCGCACACAATGTACTTGTACTCAACAGCAACAAATCCGACACTGTTCAGCGTACCTTGATTCAATGGGAGACACACACGGCCACACACGGCCGGGTTCGAAAGAACGAAGACTGGAGCGACACACAACCGAAAGTCAAGCTCGGAAACGATCCATCCCATGCCGTGGCTCAGCTGGCGGCCCCACTGGCGCAAAGTTCTCATCTCTGACTTCAATGCTCCTCACGACAGGCAGAAAGAGCTCACGGCTTCAGTCGGGTTCCAAGCAGCAACCTCGATGGCGCGTGTCTTTGCATTGCAGACAGACAAGGAGGATGTGAACGACTACGCCTTCGGCTTGCGCTTGCTGCGTTTGTGCCGCCTCTGTTCATCCTCATCCCCAGCGCCGTTCCCACGCCTTTTGAGCTTCTCCACCAGCGCCGACAGCTCTCCATCTCCCTTACCTTCCCCATCCCCTCCCGTCTTCCTCTTGCCCTCCCGCCCCATCGGCACATCATCCCCATTCAGCCGATCCAACCTGCCCCTTCTCTCATCCATGATCTTCTGCATCGCTTTCGTCTTGGCAAAGCCAGGATGCGTCGGATCGATCGCAAACCGATGATCGTCCATCAGCGCACTGAATCGATCGTCCTTGGCATCGATCTCGAAGGTGTCCTGAACCAGAGGGGCACCTTTGCGTTCCTGGAATTGCGCCTCTTCGCGCTGCTTCTTCTTGGACAGGCGCTTGAGCAGTTTGGCCCGCTTGGCATCTTTACCGCTCTCGACGCGGAGGATGTCCTTCATGTCGAAATGTTGGCGACCGTCCTGGGTGAGCTCGTCGTTGGTCGACCCAATCAGAGATGTCAGTTGGGCGTGCTGGCGGGCAGCTTCGGCCGGGTCTTCTTCGACTGGGGCGGGTTTGGTGGTCTTGGACTTGATCTTCTTGCTCGACTTGGTGCTAGGGGCGCTGTCGCCGAACTCGGCGGCGAGAGCAGCTTCCATGTCCATGTCCTCGTTGAAGAAGGGGTCATCGAAGCCAGCGTCCGTGTTGTCGATGGCACCGTCGACGGCGACCTCCTCTTCGGCCTCGTCGAGCGGCTCCTCGCCTCGCCTGGCCTTCTTGCGCTCCTTCTTCTCCTTCTGCTTGCGCAGGTACTTTTCGAGCGTCGTCTCGTCTCCTTCCGCCGACTTCTTGCTGCCGTTCGCGGCTTTCTTCGCCGCTGCTTCGGATAGACCGGGCATGAACGTGATCTGCATCTCGCCCTGCTCCTCGTCATCGTCGTGGCGCGGGTCGTCGAACACCCCTCCGTTTCGCTTGCCCTTCTTGCCAAACCCTCCGTCCTCCCCACCGTCCAGGTTGAGCAATGCCCGGAGACGATTGCGTCCATTCTTGGCCGCAATCTCCTCGGCATCCGGCTCCTCTTCGCTATCCGACGCGAGGTAGGCTCTGAAATCGTCGTCCCGCAGCTGTTCCTTGCTGAGTCCACCGCGCGAGACCATGCGCGTCAACTTGGATCGCTCCGGATCGTCCTGATCCCACGTCAGCTTGACGCGCGAATGACGCAGCGCATCCGTTTTGAAGTCGACACCTTTGTAGTTGGCCGCGTCCTCGGTTGCTTCGTCGCGGAACTCGGCGTCGCGCCCCTCTTCTCCGTCCGCGAAGTCCATGCCATCGGGAACGAAACGAAGATCAAAGACGTTGGCGGTACGCTCCATCTCTGTGCCATCGATCTCGTTGTACACGTGGCGCGCGGTTTCGCGACTGTCGAACGTCGCCACGGCGTAGTAGTAGCGTAAGCGGTCGAGTTGATACTTGCGCAAGGCTTCTTCGTCGAATTCGCCACCTTCGTCCACTTGGATGATGGTCTTGGCCGTGATCTCCTCGTCTGAGTCAGAGAGGGTTTTGGACCCCTTGAAGATCTCGGGTGGCGGACCTTCGAGGTCTTCTTTGGCCATGCGTTCCTTGCCAAAGTCAGAGGGGTAGACGCGCACGTGGAGCAGCTTGCCACGGACCTGCGAGATGGCGGGTGCTGCTCTGGCACGGGAGGACGAGTCGGTGGTGGCGGCTTGACGGTGAGCGTGGAGAGCTTCGGCAGCCGAGATCGCCGCGGTGGGCGAGACAATGCTGCTGAAGACCTTGTAGATGTCCTTGGCGCGAACGTGATCCCAATCGAGATTGACGGCGGCCAGGCGGCAAGTGTCGTCTCCGCGTGGGATTTTGTTCTTGCTCGACTTCTTGCTGCGTGCCTTTTCTTTGCCCTTGGACTTCCTGCGCGAGGAGGAGGTCTCAGCATCAGAGTCGGACTCGTCGTCCTCGATACCCCCCTCGGCAATGGCACGCTCCGCCTGAGCGTCCAGCTGGGCAAAGACGGCTTCGTCAACGTCTTCGTCCAAGTCGATCTCACCAATGTCAGATCCGAGACCGTCATCGTCGTCGTCGTCGTCGGCGAAGCGTGCGTTGCGAGCAGCTTTCTTCCTCTTCTCGCGGTCGATGACGGTGGAAGGGCCGATCATCACGTCGTCCTCCTCGCTGTCGTCGTCTTCGCTATCCGAGCCTTCATCCTCATCGTCCGAGGCTTCGGATGACTCTTCCTCGGAACTGCTCTCGAGCATGCCTTCTCCACGGGCATAGTCCACGGGCGCAGCATCTTCGTCGCTATCCTCCTCATCGTCCGAGCCCCCCTTGCTAGGATCCAAATCCTCCTCCTCCAGTCGGTAGAAGCGCTTCATCTGATCCGCATCGCTCTTGCCCTTGCCGACCTTGCGGCCGTACTTGTCCGTCTTCTTCTTCTTGCTCTTGTCGTCCTCGAAGAGACCCTTGAATCGGTCGTCGACGACCACCTTGGTGTCATCGCGTTTGGGCTTGAGGAAGCGCGGGTCGGTGTGGACCTTTGCGAAGCGCGGATCGGTGGTCATTGGTGCATCGACGAACGGCGTCGCCGGAGCGCGACTGCTCTTGCCGCCCTTCGCCATCTTGATAGACCCTCTCGTTCAGGAAGGCGTTGATGTCGAGTTGGCTGGTCTGTGAAGGAAGCAAGTTTGCAGTGTGCATGCTTCCCAAATTTTTTTCCCGCCCAGGGCTCAGTCCGAGACCCGAAGAGAGTAGCAACACTTTAACAGTCAAGGTCAATTTCGAGCCTTGATCCAGCTGGACCCTCGGGTGACGGAGTCCGCAGGGCAGAGCCACCAAAAAAAGCTCAGCTTGGGTCTCTTTCTGAGAGAAAGCAGCGTGGTCTTTTCCAAACTCCGCCATGGCAGGGTCGATCGGCGTGGTTGCCGAACAAAGCTCTATTGACCCTCCGCTCAATGATACATCCACCGTGGGGTGAAGGAGATAAGCTCACGCTGGGATTGCTCGCTCATGCTGGCCTTGACTGCTTTTAAAATAAGCAAGACACGGGCCGGTCGCACAGAGAAAAGAAGTGAGTGAAAGTATCCATTACGTGTTTGCCCATAGATGTCCACGACGCTAGCTGAATAAGAACAAGGAAGCAGAAAGAGAGAGAGAGGTGACGCTAACCCGAGTGAGAGAGAGAAGGCAAACTAGCAAGACGAAGCTGCGTCGCCAATGTAGATGACAGCAGCGTGGGTATACCGGAAGACCGCGAGACCGAAATGGAAGCCCAAAGAGACATAAGACGAGAGACTACAGGGGACGATCCATGAGACGGTAGAAGGTGACGACGAGCTTACGCATGCTCGCCGACATGTCTGCGGGCAGATCGAGCTTGGCGTTGCCATACGCGTCGGGTCGGTAATCGCCATCGGACGAGTCGCCCACCCTCAAGCCAACGTTCATCAGCTGACTGAACCCTTCGTTGACGTGCTCCTCCGGAGCCATCTCGTCGCCAACACAGTCGGAATCGTGCGAACGGTGCTTGCGGACCATGTCGAGGTCGCGGAAGGCCATGCTCCACTGTCGGAAGTCGCGCTTGGCGACGGGCTGTCGAAGCACGCGGATGACGCCGTGGTGACGCGAATCGCGCTCGATCTTGTCGTACAGCGAGTCGACGGCGTCAGCGGGACCCTCGAGGAATTGGGCGAAGGAACCATCGCGGTAGAGTAGGAGGCCGGTGATGCCCAAGGCGGTGTTGTTGGATCGCGAGGCACGCAGGATCTGCTTGACCTCGTCGAGCGGCATGTGACGCGATTTGGCGGACGACGTGTAGACCACCTGAATCAGGTCCTCTTCTTCCGCGCTGGACGAGCCAAAGCTGCTGGCGGTCGAGTCCGAAGACTCAGCGCGGGCGAAAGACGAGGCGGTGCTGACGGAGCCGATCGAGTCGGACGACGACTGGCGCGACGAGTGACCAGACGAAGGTCGCTTGGCAGGTGTGAGTGCCGGGTTGCTGCGCGACGAGGCGCTGCGCGTGAACGACGCGGGCGGTCGCGCCGGCGGAAGCGCCGACGAGAACTCGCTCTGCATAGGGTCGGTACTGCGAATGGGCGATCGCGGGATGGAAGGCGGGTGCTCAAGGTGCACCGTGGGCCTCGGCGTATTGAAAGGCCCAATCGAGGTTTGGGAGGGGGTGCGCTGATGAAGCATTGTGGTGAACACTTTGCGGTCGGATTGCAAGGTTGCTGATTGCAAAGTCGTTATGCGATAGGAACTGAGTCGATCTTGGTCGGTTGCAAGCCAGGTGGATGAGATGATGGACGTCACTATGGATGATGTGGTACAGAGAAGGGATCCTCAGCTGAATTGAGCTGTTCTTGGATCGGTCTCTGTGATGAGGTTAGGGTGTGCCAGAGGGCTGTTGTCGTAGAGACAAGATTGATGCGATGAGAGGTGGATGTGGAAGGGAAGTAAGGGGAGAGCAAGATGGGACACAGTCTTTGAACGCGAAGGGGAGCCAGGGCTCAGTTGAGGGGCAGGCAGGAGATACACGGTTCTACACGTCGCCAAAAAGTTGCGGTACAGCACAGCGTCGCCACCACCCTGAACCACAAACCACACAGATCGCACGCCAATCCACTGCGCCGGCAGACGGCAGAGAGGCACAGGCGGAGAGGGCCAAGGACAATGAGTTGTCTCTGATCCCTGTGGCCAATATTTGCAAGGCGTGTTCCATGGCCCGCAAGTGGGCGGCATTTCCGACCCGAAATATTGGGAGAGGAGCAGGGGTGTCAGAAGAGAGGCTGCCGTGCTCATCGGAGTTGAACAGATGCTGAAAGCCTGGGCGTGTCCAACAAGGCCGCGGCGTCGAGCTGTGAATCATCCACTCAACCAGGAGCAGCAGCAGAGCAGTCTGACAAGCTTACGATGTGGATGGAAAGCAAAATCCGCTTCACAGCCTTTTTGCGTCCTGAGTCATGATTTCCAGACTGACTAAAATAAAATCCATCCAGATCGAGGCCTAAACGCTAGCAAACACCGGCATGAATTAAATTAAACGAAGGTTTTTCTTGGACTTGACCATCGTCGGCATTGCCGACAGAGATGGCTCAGTAAGCGCCTCGTTTGGATCAACATTTTTTCCCCAGTTCAGCGTGGTTCTAGAGTGTGGGCGTCGCCCTCGCCGCTGCCAAGAGGGAGACAAGCGGACGTCGAAAAGCTGGCAGGCTGTCACTGCCACCCTGCTCTCTCTGCTCAGTTGTCATGGGTCACTCTCTTTTGCGGCTCGGCTTGAGATTCGCTCTTCCGTTCAGATCGACTTGCGCCCACCCTCCCATGCCGATATTGAGTATGCCGTCGTCTGCTCGTCAGCTAACCCAAGAAGCTTGGTATTTGCCGAATCTGTTTCGCCCAAGAGGCTCGGCAATGCATTGTCGGTGCCCACGATGGCGGTGGAAGTGCTTGCCCATGTGCTCATCCCATGGTCTGCCTGTCACAAAGCGAGACGGACAATGCCGATGTGACCGACGCCAGTGATCATCCGCTGTGCTGGCGATGCTTGCGGATTTCCCCCCACTCTACCACAAAAGCTCATCCGGCATTTGCTTTGGTCTGCGAGTGCTGCTCATGTTGCATCGGCCATGCTTGAAGGTGAAGTCGTCTTTGCATGAGTTGCTATCCGAGATCCGCCAGTGATGCTCGAAAAGCATTGTTTGCGACGCTTCGCTTCAGCCCATGCCCGACGAGGCAAATCGTACGAGCACATGTAGGGACAAGCAACAGGCCATCCAGACCAATCTTGGGGCTCCGCCCATGATTGTTCGGCTGTGCAAAGCGAAAGATCGGCCCGTCTAGACCATCTGATTGCCGACAACATCGCCGGCGCAGACCTTTGAGGCAACCGTTGATGGTGCTGAAGGCCGTTAATTTCGGGGACGGATGGAAAGGGGAGGACGAGCTCTGTTCAAAGGCCTGCAGCGGGCTAAGCGCCGAGCCACACTCAAATTCAACGTGCCGTGCGGACAAACGCGCACATGATAAGCATCATCCGATCGTCGAAGTGCACCGCGTCGACTTGAATTTTGGACGTGGGGATCGGCGCGTCGACGTAAGCATAGCTTTGGCACGAGGGCGCACCAAAGCTCTCTTTTCGCCGACGCGATACTTTACTGTCTGACATTTCGGCAGAGCAAACTTGAAATGTCGACGCTTCGCACTCCGAGCACAGAACGCAAAGCCTAGACCATCGCCATCTTGTCAACGCCGTTTACCCGCCCGCCGCACTTTGAAAGGGACGATCCTAGAACCCCAAAAGCTGGGGTGTCCAGACCGTACGAGGGTCACCTTGACCTCGATAGAAAGGCACAGCAGATTCTTGGAAAGATTCAACTGGCTCGAATCTCAAACAAAGCAGGAACGGCAGAGCGTTGTCGCTGTACGGTTGCCCCGGCTTTTGAGTTAAAACTGCGACGGCTCCCACGATCCGTTGCCCGCCGGTCAACCAGAGTCAATCAGAGTCTTCCACAGTGTTGGTTGCGTCTATGCATGTGCCAGCAAGGTTACTGTCTGTCTGTTTGCATAGGGTCCGATTGGCGTCCCAAGCAATCTCACGAGAGGCACAATGATTGGCCGGTGCGATCTCCGAGGTAGACTGCGTCTCCATGCTGATATGCTGAGTCGGAAGATGCGTCTCTGATTGTTCTTGGTCGCCTTGCGTTGCTTCTGTAGGAGCAGCCTGGACGGTACAACGTGACGAGTGAAGCCTGCTGGCTCATGCGATGGCTCGAAGTGAGTGCTGGAGCTGTTTTCGGAGCATCATTTTGCGACCTCAATTCTTGCCATGACTTTTTGCTGCGACTTTTCCAACCCGCATAACTAACATTTCTAGAATTTGCGCCCTCGTGTTAGGGTCCAGTCAGGGTCCCTTCGAACAGTCACACTCAAAGCGCAGCCTGAACCACGGACCATCACTCTAAAAAACTCAGCTCTGATGGACACGCAGCTCACAACACCTTGCCTTTTGACACCTCGCCACTTTGACACTCCCCGCCTTTGCCATCGAAGATTGTTCTGACGCTCTCGAGTAGAATCTCCGACAAGACCTTCTGCGGTCCTCGCAACATGAACACGCTACAGACCCACTTCTGGGCAGTACGCGACTACCTCTCACCCGTCCTGAGAGAGTCGAAATTCAAGGAGCACGGCCGGATCACACCGGAAGAGTTTGTAGCTGCGGGCGACTTCCTATCCTACAAGTTCCCGACATGGCAATGGTGTGCCGGCAGCTCATCTAAGGCGCGCGACTATCTGCCCAAGGACAAGCAATTCCTTATCTCGTGCGGCGTACCCTCGCTGCGTCGAGTCAGTCAGATCGAGAAGGGGGTGGGAGTCGGGGTCAACGATGACGACGAGAAGCTCATGAGCTTCGATGAGGGGGCAGCGGACGCAGCTGAAGATGATCAGTGGGTGGCGACTCACTTTGACGAGCAGCAGGCAGGCTCGAACCACCGAGCAGCAGACATGATCGACATTCCCGACATTGGCGAAGACCAAGCTGCGCCGGAACATCAGCTCACCGAGGGCCAGGAGGACGATCTTGCCTCCCGTGTCGCTGGTGTCAGCATAACGCCCTCGAGCTCCAACCTGGAGGCTTCGGCCTCTGGCACCGACATCGGCGACATCCCCGACATGCCGGACATCCCTGACATGGACGATGAGACGGACGACCTCGCTGGCGGCGTTGTCGAGGAAGACGACCCAGCCACCGCCGCACCACCCACCCTTCCCACCTCCACTTCGACAACAGCCGCCGGTGGAGGGGACAACAGCAAACTCATCTCGGTCCGCAAGTACGACTGCATCATCACGTACGACAAGTACTACCAGACCCCACGCATGTGGCTCGTCGGCTACGACGAGCATGGCGTCCCTCTCAAGCCCGCGCAGATCTTCGAGGACGTCTCGTCGGACTATGCGCAAAAGACGGTCACCATCGAGCCATTCCCCCATGGGCATGCTGGGCCTGATAGCTCGGCTACGTCGAATGCGTCGGCGGTGGGCGTGGCGACCGCAAGCATTCACCCGTGCAAGCACGCGAGCGTGATGAAGAAGGTCATCGAGAGGATGAATGCGAGCGTCATCGAGGAGCAGAGGAAGGCAGCGGCTGCGTCGGGGGGAGCAACGGCGGGCGGGGAAAAGAAGAAGAAGAAGGGTTGGAGCGTCTCGAGCGCTGTCAAGAGGGTCACGGGGTCAGGGGCGGAGGGAAAGACGCCAGCGACGGCCGAGGGAAAGGATGCGGGAAATGCAACGAACGAGGCTGCTGGGGAAGAGGAGGAAGTGGAAGGGCTGAGGGTGGACCAGTACATGATCATCTTCCTCAAGTTTATGGCGTCCATCGTGCCCGCCATTGAGATCGACGCTACGCAGGCTTTGTAGAGCAGCCGCCCACATGAAGTTATGGTTTGTTGCTCGTTCGCTCCGGGGTATATGATTAATCGCGACTTTGTCTATCTTGACTCTTATGTTTGGTCCTGTGCTGAGCTCTGCTGCTGCTGCTGCTGCTGCTTCAACTGCTCTCGCAGCGCCCTCACCCGTTCACCCTGTTCGATCTTGTCTCTGATCCTCCTCTCCTTCTCCTCGTCCGTCATTCTGCGCTTGACGTTGTTCCTATGGTGTCTGCCCTTCCTATGCGTATCTCTGTCCACCTCTCGGACGCGCACCGGGTGGACAGGATCGAACGTGCACACCTCGCACGTGTACAGCTTGTTGGCCTCGATCGTCCTTCCTCCTTCCCCTCCATCTCCTTCGCCCATCCTTGTGAGGGCCTGGTTCTCGCTCCTTCCCGCATACAGATAGAGCTCTGCCGCTGTGGGATTGGAGACCTCTCTTGGGCTTGGCAACTGCTCTCCTGCCAAGAAGCGGCGCATGACATCCAGTGCGGGGGTCAAGACCTTCTCTCCCCACTTCTGCGCGTCTGTTGCATCGAGAAGGAAGACTTCGACCTCCTCCCCTCTGGCCTGGGCTCGTCGGATCTCCGGTACGAGCTTGTTCTGCACCCACTTGAGTTGTGATTTGGCGTACTGACGCGTGGTCGTTTTGGTCTCCTCCACCGCCCTTTCCCACGCATCTTCCTGAGGAGACTCGAGGTAGCGTGCGAACTGCCGATAGCCGATGGTTTGGAAGATGCCGCTTTGGAAGCTCGGGGAGGGTGCGATGGTGCGGAGGGTGGACACTTCGTCGAGCAACCCGCGAGAGATCATCTCGTCCACCCGCGCATCCAGCCTTTCTCGCAGAACAGCCGGATCGCACCAGAGGAAGAAAAGGAGCTTCCGACGCCCACTCACACTTCCCCGGCTGCTGGAGGGAGGTGGGGTGGGATGGGAATCTTGTTCGGCAATCAACGCGGAGTGTGGACGACCGGTGGATTTGTACACCCGCAAAGAGTTGGCGATCTTTCGCGCGTCGCGGTGATGCCACCTCGCCGCCATGGTGGGATCGAGCTTGGAGAGCAGTTGCCAGAGCTTCATACTCAGCGCCGGATCGGCGGTGGCTGCAGCGGCGAGGTCGACCTTCCCAGCGTTTCCCGCCGAAACTCGGTCCAACAGCTCCCGCTCCTCCTCGTTCAGCGACTGGTAGAGCGGGTCGAGGGTGAGTTCCACCTCTTCGTCGGGAGACGAGGTGATGAGACGACCAGGAAAGAGAAGATGCTGCAAGTAGTACGTTGTTCCCCCGCACACCAAACCCACTTTGCCGCGCTCCTCAAGTTCGTCAACGATACGATTGGTGTCTGCGACGAACTGCGTCACGTCATACCCACCCTCGAGATCATCCGCCGGGTCAACAAAGCCGATCAAGTGGTGCGGAATCCCGGCCATCTCGGACGGCGTCGCTTTGTTGGTGATAATGTCCAGCCCTTTGTAGATCTGCATGCTGTCGCAGCTGATGATCTCCGCCCCGGTATGGGGGGCGTCGGTGGATGCGGAGAGGGCCTGGGCAAGTTGTACGGAAAGCTTGGTTTTACCCGTGCCGGTGCTGCCAAAGATCGTGATCACGGGCGGCAAGGGAGGTTGTGTCGAGGAGGAAAGGGACAGATCCTGCACAAGCGTCGGCATGAAGAGGAGATGGGGCAAAATGCAATTTGTATTTGAGTATGCGTGAATCTAGAGACCGAGATCCTGAGGAAGGAGAAGATGGGGCGAACGACGTTGCCGAGGCGCGTGTCAGCAACAGTGTCCAGGATGTCGCACGAGCTGCTGGCAGCAACACCTCACTCGGCGGGGAGAGAAGATAAAAGGGGAGAAAGTGGTGAGACGGGAGATCAGTACATACCTTTTCAATCTGAGCAGCTGCGATGGGATGGTAGAAGCTCTTGTTGTCGAGGAACGTCTTCTTTGCCAGTTCGGGCTCGACCTTGTTGAGCGCTCTGTAAACGGTTCGGCAGAACTTCATCCTGCCTTGGCCCTTGACCCATTCGGCAGCCTGCTGGGCGTATTTGCCACCCTTGACCTCGAGTGCGACCTCGAAGAAGCGCAGCAGCACCTCGCCGTTGGTCGCCTTGCTGAAGCCGTACACCTCGTCGAGCTTCTGCGTCACGACCAGCGGCACCTTGGGGCCCGAGTGCAGACGTTCGAGGAAGACGACGACCTGGTTGGCGTTCCAGCCGTCGATATCGGCAGGGTTGAAGTGGGCGCTCTCGAGCGAAGTCTGACCGTCGATGACCTGGATCCATCGGCTAGCGAGCGAGAAGGCCTGCTCGGCAAGCGTCGTGTCGTACTCCATCTTGACGGGCAGCTCGAGACCCTCGCCGTGGAACCACGCATCCCAGTCGACCTTGTTGAGCGCGTCCGTAGCCTTGGCGTTGCCCTCGAAGAACTTGAACAGGTGCTCGCGCCACTCTTGCGTGGTGACGGATCGGTTGTAGAAGGCGTGAAAGTAGCTCTTTGCGTAGGGGAGGAAATTGTCGAGGCCGCCAACGGTGCGCTCGAGGTAGAGGAGGAAGTTGGAGCCCTTCTCGTAAGGGATGGAGCTGAAAGCGTCGTCGGGGTCCTCACCATCCTTGAAGGCGGGGATGAGACGCTGGAATCGCGGGGTGCCTGTGAACTGCTCGAGCGCATCCTTGAGGGCTTTCGAGCCGATGATGTAGGAGAAGCCACGGTGAGCTGGACCTTCCTTTGGACCGTGGACATCCTGAAGCAGAAGACGCTCGAGGTAGACGGTCCAGCCCTCGTTGAGCCAGAAGTGGGTCCAGTTGGCACACGAAGTGAGGTTGCCGGACCACGAGTGGCAGAGCTCGTGCAGAAGGACATCGGTCAAGCTTCGGTCACCGCAGACGAGCGAAGGGGTGAGCGTGGTCAAGTTGGCGTTCTCCATGCCTCCGTAAGGGAAGGAAGGTGGAAGCACGACCGAGTCGTAACGGGTCCACGAATAGGGCGAGATGACTTTCTCTGCGTGCTTGAGGAAACGCTCGGCATCGGCTTCGAACTCCCATTGGACAGCATCGGCATTGGGTGGCTCTGCCCAGATACCGGTACGCTCGCCAAGCTTGCGGAACTCGAGGTCACCTCCGACGATGGCAATGAGGTACGAGGGGATGCCCACAGGCTGTTTGAAGTGGTAGGTGCCAGCCTGGCTTGGCTTGGCGTCGTCCTTGAGGGCCGACATGAGGACCGGGATCCGCGACTGCACAGTGGCGGTGTAGGTGATCTTGTGAGAAGGCGTGTCGATGCAGGGCACGAGCGAACGGCAGTGAATAGCCTGGCACTGCGAGTAGAGGAATGGGTTGGTCTTGCCTGCGGTCTGCTCCTTTGTGAGCCAGCCGAGAGCGGTGCAATGCTCCGTGGTGCTGTAATCGATGTCGACATGCACCTTGTCGCCCTTCTTGTTGATCGAGGAGGGAATTGGGATCTGGAGAGGCGCACCGAGGGTTCCTCGCTGCGTGCCGAGACTGTAGTCGACAGACTTGCCTTCGACGTGGACCGAGATGATCTTGAGGTAGCTTGCATCCAAGGTGATGGAAGTGAGACCCGGCTGGAGGAGCTCGATGATGTGAGAGACACGGCCCTTGATGATGCGTGCATCCCAGTCGATGTTCCAGTCGAGATGCAGATGGACAGGCTTGTACTCTGCGACCGCTGCATGCGTGTGGGTGTCCTCGGGGGTGCGCACGGCAGGAGCGCCGACCGAGGTGGGGTTGGGGGGAGTCCAGGTCATGGTCGCGTACGTTGCAGCTCGAATGCTATCGGTGCGACAATTCAGACGATGTGCGGTGATGGGACTCGGTGAAGATGCACGAGAGGCCGTGAAGAAGCGCGAAGAGACGGAGAGAGGAGTCGAAGGTGCCACGACGCGGGAACGGAGAGTAGGAGCGAACGAGCGGAACGAACGAGAAGCCAAGCCGGGAATAATAGACGTTGAGAAAGGACAAGCAATCAGCACCATGAGACCGCGCGGTCAGAAGATGCTTCAGGCCAGGTAGGGAGGTGATGATGGAAGGATAGAGAGGATGGACCGGAGCATCTGGTTGTCAGGTGTCGGATCACATGGACCCGGCGCCGACTTTTTTCTCTCTCGGCAAAAGGCGACCGAATCGGAGAGATCTGTCGGCCGATTTGCTGAAGACTCAACGCAGCCAAACAGCAAGGAGCAAAATCTCACATCATGAGGATTTGGCGCGTGAGGGCTCAGTCAGCTGACCGCCTTCCCCGCATTTTTTCTGCTCGCCTCTGCAACCGAAAAAAAGCTCTGTTTCTGTGGAACCAAACTCCGATTCGATCGTCTCAAGAAGGAGAGAGCCCCTATGCAAGTCTGCCCCTGGCTGATGGTGATGGCAACAGCAGCGGAGGATATCAGCGAACTTCAGTAGTGCAGCTTGACTTCAGATTGCGCAGAACAAGAGTCAATGAAGGCCGCATTGACGAGATGCACGGTTCGCGCCGAGTCAGACATGGATCTGTGCGTTTTCGGATTGAGAGAAAGAGCCCCCTCACCATGGCTCAGCTCCGTTCGGAAGAGGTGAGGCTGCGCTACGGCCCTTCGAGGTCTTGAAGGTCGGCTTGCTGAGCGGTCAGCGTCAACTGGATGCGCCACCGCACGAACCTGCTCGGCATGTGAATTGATTGATCCAGCCACGCCTTGAATCAAGCAGCTCGCAAAGGTGCAGCGACACTCAAGATTCCTCTCTTCTGCTTGCTACGCAGCCGAGACTCAAGCTCAGCAAGAGGCAAGACGAAGACAGGAGCTCGCTGCAGTCCTATCGCATCAGGAAGACGAGCGAAGGTTGATGCTTCCGTCTGTCCTGTGCATGGAACCTCGCTTAGGGAAAGAGGGACGCTGCTCGGTGGATCAGCCAACTCGGCTGCGCGGCTGACCTGCAGACGCACACTCATTTGGACCTGTTTGCCCTGATCAGTTGTAGGGTCCGATGATCGCTCGCTTCCTTAGAAGAGATGTGTTTTCCAGCGTTGTCCATCATTGCTGACTCCTCCTCCATTGGCCGGGCTCGGCGTTATCCGTCTAACTGTCTTTGGCTCACTCTCACGAACAGGAGCAGCTTGAGATTCGCAGCTGCATTGCAAAGGATGAGCATGACGGACAAGGCCGATGGGTTGACAGAAGTGACCACAGTCAGCAAGACTCAGCCTGGAGGAAATGCCCCGCGGGACCCTGGGAAACACGGCCCGTGTTTTTGGCCCACTTGAGTTTTTTTCTTTTGCAGTTCCGACCAAAGGCGTGCTCTTTCAACTTGAAAGCTCAGCTCGATGCTTTCCGAAGATGTTACCGCAAAAAGAGGCCCTCGCAAAGTTATGCTCTCACGTTGCATCACACCTTTCTGCCTTCCTCCCACATCTAATCTCCATCGATCCCACCGACAGCGAGTCCCGCTTTCACAGCACTGCCCCAAGTGGCTGTCATCGGCGCACAGATCCACGACGCTCTTTTTCTCCGGTATCCGTGTTCTTCGTCCCTCAACTACATAAGACCTGTCAAGGTGCTCATCCATCTCCAAGCTGATCACAAATCACGACACATTCAAGCTCAGCGACTGTATCCCCTTGCATCTCACTCATTGACCTTTCCGAAGGACTTAAAGGCCTCTCTTCTTCAAACTCTGCTCAGGCTCCACTCCCTTCGTCGACCAGGACGACAACCGCAAAAACATCTGCACTCCTCCCTCAACTGGTTAGAGACCGTGCTTCGGCCCGCATTAAGCTCTGCCGCAACCATGCCGAGCTCAGAGACGGTCAGGGCCATCATCTTTGTGAGCTTGGCCATCCTTGGATGTCTCATTCGAACCTACATTCGAACCGCAAATGGCGAAAAGGAAGACGAGGTGCACTTCTGGTCTTCGCCTTTCAGTCAACTCCAGCAACAAGAAGGCGCGCAGTCTGGTGAGGACGTTGCTCCTCTCATGCATCAAGTCGAGCCGCATTACAGCAGAAGCGCTCATCGTCCACGCAGCACAAACACATCCAGCGGCGAGGTCAGCCAGGCTGTGTCGGTCCAGCACGACCAGCCCCCTCGTTTCGCACCCTTCCTTGCCGAGACCGTGCCAGAAGCGGATGAGGACGAATTCCTCACATATGCGCCTGAAACTCGACAAACGAGGTTGATACAAATCTGCGATGGCCCGGAAGTGGACGAAGCCTATGAAGACTGGGCTGCGATGCACCATGCACTCGGAGCTGCCCCCGAAGATGCCGAAACCAGCATCGACAACCTCTTGCAGCGCAGACAGATGCAGAAATCTGGTATGCACTCGCTCGGTCACTTTGACAACTTGGGGTCGAGTGAAGCCAGCACGCCCACAATCTGGACGGCACACTTTCCTGCAGCTCAGCTTCGGCCGTACTAAGTTGGCTGTGTCATTTGATTGATCATGTTTCAAGCAAGGTCCTTGTCGATGCAGCAGCCTCAGCATTAAGGTTCAGATTCTAACTGCGATCTCTCTGCTTCGGCCGACCGGCTTTTGGCCATCATTCATAACGCTGCAAGCTCGAGATCGAGCATCTCAAACGTCACGCTCTCCTTGTCCCTATTGCTACACCATATACTCATCGAGACTCTGTCGCCACGCTCTTCCAAGAGCTCTGCGACAGACCCCCAACGATACCCTCGCCCTTTCCTCGGAGAGAATCTTCCTCTCGCGCGGCCTGGGCTTGTAGTCTAATCGCATTCGCATCTGCATTCCATCTCTCTTCTCTACATTGCTTTCACCTCTCTATGTATGCTATATAAGTCCACCCTCAGAATGACATCCGTCCTTTCCACCACCCAGCGCCCTGCTCCGTCTCAGACCAACACGACATTCCTTAGCCACTTTCTTTGACATCATGTTCTACAGCCACGACATCCTCTCTCGGCGCAAGACGGGACTCGGCATCGTGTGGCTCGCAGCCACTCTCGGAGATCGAAGCGTCGTTCGACGTCTCAGCCGCAGAGACATTCTCAGCGTCAACGTCCGCAAAGCGTGCGAGTATGTCAGCCATCCGACGGAGCCGCTGGCGCTACGACTGTCGAGTCAGCTCATGTACGGCGTGGTCAAGCTGTACGGCCACCAGACCGAGCTGCTCTACCAGGACGTGTCGAACGTGCATAGCGAAGTTCGGCGACACGTTCTTGCCGGCGGTAGTTTTGATCTCGAGACGAAAAACATCGACATGCGTAGACCGGTCAGGAGCGTAGATGCCATCACACTGCCTTTGGATCTGGCATTCTTCACACTCGACTTTGATGCGACGAGCGGATTGATGTACAGGGTGAGCGTGGAGCCGCCGGAGAGACGGGAGATGCTGGAGGAGGCGCTCGGAGACGGGTTCAGGACACCGACGCCAGTCTCGTTCATTGCGGAAGAGGGGAGGATCACATTGCCGGGTAGAGCGTTTGAAGAGGACGAGCTGGGACTGCCCCGTGGGTTTGGCGAGGGAGAAGAGTTCTATCCCATGTTTGGCGAAGGTGACTACGACGAGGAAGAGATCGAAGGGCTCGACTTGGGTCTCGAAGGCATCGAGAGACCAGAGGCCTTTATCCCAGGCGCACCCGAAGGCATCCAGCGACGCGAAGTGGGCGACGAGACCGCTGCCACCATCGGACCGCTGGTCGAATGGCCAGAACTCGAAGAGAGACTCGCCGAAGAAGCTGCACGTATGGAGATCGGCCCCATCATGGAGGGCGTCCCCACCGTTGTTCCTGCTCGTCGCCCTAGAGATGAAGAGGAGGAGACGGCCGAAGTGGAAGCTCTCCTCGCTCCTGCCGTTCGACGCCCGCGGCCGCCACCTCGACCCTTCGATGACCCCGAGACGATGCTAAGCGATGCAGAGATGCGCGCTGCACGGGCCGACTATCCGTTTCGCATGGCAGCCCACCGTTTGGCCCAGCAGACTCGTAAACAGACGCGAGCAGCCGATGCCGCAGTTCGTCAAGCCATGTTTGGCCCACCCGAGGATCTCTCGCTCCACCCGATGCTGACTGAAATGTGGCAGATGACCGTGGGAGAGCATCTGCAGTCCCGACGAGCTCGACTGCGGGAGATGCGAGCTGAAGCGGTACTCTCTCCGATCGACGAGGCTCCTCCTGTCCCGCCTCCTCCCACACCTATGGATCTGGACGAGCAGGAAGTGGGCGTGGCGCGAGCGGCCGTCGAGCCCGAGATTCCAGCCGCCCTCCGAGGCGCTCGAGAGTCGCTGCCCTGGAACGTCTTTATGGAGCACCGCCGTCGATCGTCCATGATGCCGTCTATCTCACACGAACGCGAAACGACGCCGCTGCGCCTGCGCGAGGTCTCGGTCGAAACGCCCACTGGACTGCGACGACTGCCTCCGCTCGAGTCACCACTCTTCCCTCCCGCATCACCTTCCACCGCGGTCCCATTCGACGACTTTTACCAGCCACCCCTCTCGCTGCCCGGCACGCCATCCGTCGAACGAATCAGGCTGGGCCTGCCCACCGCCCCTGCCGCGCCGGCGGAACGCTCCCCGACGCCTCCATCTCAGATCTTCGAGGAAGACATGGAGGAAGAGACACGCAACTTTTACGAATACGCTCGATCCATCCGTCAGCAGCTCGAGGATCCCAACTTCTTGTTCTTCAGCGACCTGGCGCCTGTAGCGTCTAGCACGCCGGCTGTGGCTGCTCAGGCTTTCTATCACACATTGGCTCTGGCGACGCGCGGCAGATTGAAGCTTAAGCAGGACGAGCCGTACCAAGAGATCCGTATCACGCTTGTCAATCCCTGAATGCTGAAGACGATGCATGCATGATACTCTGTCGAATCGAGTTCAATGATGACAGCGAGAAGAGAGCTCTTTCTACGAGGGCTGCCGGTTAAATTGTGCCTTGCTGGACGGCGGTGCAAGCACGTTTTTCACAAAACACGGCGGCGGCGGTGAATTCAGGCGGAGTGTCAGAGTGCCAACTCGAGGATCGACCGCATATGCATCTCAGATTTCTCGTTCCGCACGCCCACCGACCAGCGGCTCGAGGTTGAATGTGCTTACTCCTGTCCACCTTTACCTTCATCCGCCTATCATCGCGGCCTTTGCTCCTCACTTTCAACACTGAAGCTGATCGACCGTCGATAGCGCCATCGACTCGGCGATATCCGTTGCTCGGTCTTAAAAAAGTGGTCCTGCTCAGCCCCCTACAAGCGCGGTATCACAGCACACCATCCATCGAGGCAACCAACCACCCCGTCTCAGTTCGCAGCAGCGACCAACCATCTGCCACAATGGCTCTCACCGAGTCTTCCGCGCCTCTCACCAACGGCGCATCGCAGCCCCTCTCCCCCGAAGAGCGCAAACGTCTCCTACGACGCAAGATCATCTCCCTCGCCGGCTCGGTATGCGTCGCCCTCTCCGCCGGCTCCAACTACGCGTTCTCCTCCTTCGCACCCCAACTTCAAGAGTCGCTCCACCTCACCTCCACGCAGATCAACCTCATCGGCATTGCGGGCAATGCAGGCGTCTACCTCTCGTCGCCGCTGTGGGGGCGGTTCATCGACAAGCGCGGGCCGCACACGGCGCTCATCGTTGCAGCTGTGCTCGTGCCGATTGGGTACTCAGGTCTGTCGCTGAGCTACTCGGGCGACTGGTCGTTGCATTCGACAAGCCTGTTGTTCGGCCTGAACCTGCTGACTGGCTTGGGAAACAGTGGCGGGTTCACAGCGGCGATGAATGCGCAGGCCAAGAGCTGGGGCGGCAGTCGGAGGGGTACCGCAACCGCGCTGGTGTTGTCTGGGTTTGGGCTGAGTGCCTTCTTCTACTCGTCTCTGTCGCATCTGCTATTCCCGGGCAACACCGGCGACTATCTGTTGCTGCTAGCCTTCGGAAGTATGACGAGCATGCTGATCGGTCTCGGGTTGATCAAGATCATCCCACCCATCGCGGAACCAGACGAAGACCGACAGGATTCCCCACAAGCCGCGCGCGACTACCTACGCCGTCGAACCTCCTCGGACATCGGTGCGCGCGCTACCATCTGGCAGCAGCCCGAGACGCTTTCCGGCTCCCCCTCCGACGACGAGACCGAAGCCGAATCCTCCCGCAACGCCACCACCCGCCTCGACGAGGACGGCGACATCGATCCCGAATCCCAAGGTCTTCTTTCGGGTCGGGACGAATCGAAACGCGATTCGGCCACGGACATCGATCCGGCGCATATCGACATTTCCGGTCGCCGTCTCTTTCAGCAGCTCGACTTTTATCTCATCTTCCTCGTCATGACGCTTGTCTCCGGGGCGGGGTTGTTGCTGATCAACAATGTGGGGACGATCACCAAGACGCTGTGGGATTTCAATCATCGGGACAATCCGGTTCTCGTCGCTGCATCCAACGCTCCTCTTCGCAGGACTGCGTTCGAAGCGATGAAGCTGAGCGCCAAGTCGTCCGTCCAACAGTTGCAGGCGAAACAAGTCTCGGCCATCTCGCTGTGCAATTTCTCGGGTCGAATCATCATTGGTCTGCTTTCGGACTTGCTCGTCAATCGAACGGGTACGGCTGCGGATCGCGTATGGCTCCTGATCGTGGTGACAACCCTGGCGCTGGCGAGTCAGATCCTGGCCGCTTACCCAGGCGCCATCGGAACCACCGACGACCTCTTCGCCGTCTCTTCCCTCACGGGTTTGGCCTACGGTACACTCTTCGGCGTATGCCCCACTCTCGTCTTCGAATGGTTCGGCATGAAGCATTTCAGTCAGAACTACGGTTTCGTTTCCCTCTCCCCCGTCGTTGCAGGGAACGTGTTCAATTTGCTCTTCGGACACATCTACGACTCTCATGTTCCACAGGATACGACGATGTTAGCCACGGTGCTCGAGGCGATGAAGGGACACAGGGACGACCATCCCGCTGCGAGACACCTCTGCATGGACGGAGAGGAGTGCTATCGTCAGGTGTTTGTCGTTACGAGCATAGGATGTGCGCTGGCGGTGGTGATTAGTGCAGGGTTGATCTGGAGACGCGCAAGGAACGTGCCGAGGTTCATGAGTCGTGGGTGATCGGTTGCATAGGAATACACACTCTTTACACAGATCTGGTCTGCGAAGTGTCGCAGCGGAAGGCGTGTGAGCACCGACGAGGTTGCACAGCATCATGTTGAAATGGCAGATGAAGTTGATTGATGCGAGAGTGCTATGCGGTGGACGAGGCGCCTCGCCAGAAAGCCGCCGCAAAGGGCGTCCCTAGCGTCTTGTACCGATTGAACACTGTTGTCAAAGACAAATCCATTCCATCGGTCAGCGTCTGCATCTCTTTTCATCGCTCGTTTTCTTCCCCCATCTTCTCTCCTATTCGACCTATGTCGCATCGATCGAGGCAAAGGTAGAAGGTGTGACTTACAAAAGTATCCAAACTTCCTACCGAAAAACTTGCCGGCAAAAGGAAAAATGATGATCTGAAACATCAACTTCAACTGATCCAGTTGCTCGTCCCATTCCTTTTGAAGGGCTCGATCGTGTGAAGAATCAGTGCTGCTGTTGCTGCTGTGATCGCTATCTCTTCTGCGCCGACGGTGTTTGCGACGACGTGAAGAGGAGCGCCAGGCGGAAGAGTCGTCGTATTCGGCCTGCGATAGGTCGAGTTGACGTTGCGCTAGTTGGGAGAAGAGAGAGGTGGGCGCAAGAGAGGAGGAAGAGGAGGGATCGTCGAGGTAGCCGCTGGAGCTCGGTGGATCGGAGGCCGAGGCAAAGGTCGGTGCGTTCGTGGATGATGATGCGCCAGCGGTCGTAGAGCCGACCGTGAAGGTCGCACCGTCCGCGTCGGTCATCCCAGGTTTTCTGACGTCGGATTGGAGATCCGATGAAGGTAGGCTCAGCCAGGCACCGTTGAGTGTGAATGCGACGAGCGTGTGGATGCGCAAAGGGAGGCGATGATGAGGGTGAAGGGAGAGACGACCGTGCTGATGGCTCAAGCGCGATTTCTGAAAAGCCGCATGAACCCTGAAGATCGCCCGTCTCTACTCCACTTCGCGAGACGCTCCGACTCAACACTCGCACGCTCAAAGCTCGACCCTCAAGTCATCCTCAGCATCGCCTTCGTCAGCGCTCTCAGCATCGTTCACGTCGACGATTCTCACGATGCGTGTCCTGTAGATCAATGCGATTGCTTTTTGGGATGGAAAGGGATACGAATACATTCAGTGAAGCGAGAAAAGAAGCGCAGCGTGCAACGGTCAATATCTTCCGTAGCCTCCGCCGTATCCACCACCACCGCCGTTGTTGCCGCTGTAAGGCTGCTGCTGACTGCTACGGCCACCGTACTCCGCCTGCGCGAAGCGATCGGGGTGCATGCCGTGCGGCACTTGTGGGCGCGAAGGAGGCGGGCCAGGCTCGCCGCCAGCACCTCCATACGGTGGAGGGTAGTTAGGAGGCGGGCCGCCGCTGGCCATGCCAGGGGGCATCATGGGAGGCGCACCGGGCATCGAAGGTGGGCGACCAGGAGGAGGTGGGGCGCCGTATCCTCCGCCTGCACCCACACTCAGGCCGTTGCGACCGTAGGCTCCACCGCCGTAAGGGTTCGGCGTCGCCGAAGCCATGTTCATCATAGGCGTACCGTAGCCACCTGCCGCAGCCAGTCCAGGCGTCGCACCACCGGCCATTCCGGTCCTCATAGCGCCATACGGTGTACGACCACCCATCGGCGTCGCACCACCGATACCAGGAGCAGGCGTGCGTCCGCCTCCGTAAGGAGTCTTTGCTCCGCGTCCCATCGATGCCTGCGTGGTGTACTGCGTCTTGAAGGCGTTGCACAGCGCAGCGACGTCGGCGAGCTGATCGGCAGGGCCCAGCTTGAACGCGTTGGGAAGTACCTTGACCGGCGATGTCTGGATCGCGGCATCTCGATTCGCCTTGAACGAAAGGTTGAAGTAGCCAGGTCGGTCCCTGTTGAGACCGAATGCGTACACGGAGCGCGACGGGTTGGCGAGCGACCAGTTGGTCAGGTAGCGCTGCAGGTCTTCCTCGTCGGCGCCCTTGTACTTTTCGTGGTTCATCATCATCTCGACCATGTGAACCATCGGCTTGACGTGGTTGACAATGAGCTCGTCGAGATCGGAGTACGAGCCCATGCCTTCGATGCGCAAGACACGTCCGAGCGAATACTCGCTCTCCTTGTCGAGCTCAAGGACGTCGATGTTCTGATACACGTCGTCGTCCACCTTCCAAGTCACTGCGAGGTGATCGTCGCCCTTGCTGCTCGGACGCACCACAACCGAACCACGAGGCTGGCTGCGCAGGAAAGCGACGGCCGACTTGTAGTTGAAGTTGTGGTAGTTGGGGTGGTCGATGACGCGGTTCTGTCGACGCGCCTGCACTCGAAGCTTGGCCTTGGCTGCTGCTTGCTCGTTCCACTGCTCGGCTTTGCGCATGTCGTAGAACTTGGGATCGAGCGGCGTCTTGCCCTGGTGGGATGCGCGATGCTGGGGCTGCAAGTCCCAAGGCTTCATGCTGAGATCGACGGAGCAGTTGTCGTAGTCGATCTTGAGAACAAGGGCGTCCAGCGTCTGTTGCGGGCGCACCAGATCACGCAGACGCACCGAGCCAGGCGCATAACTGTCGCTGGTGTTCTCGGCCTCGATGGTGCCTTCGATGCCAGAGTCGAGTCGACATCGGATGTGGCCCTCCTGCATGCGATTGCCCTCTTGCACCCGCATCACCTCGACTGACACAACAAAACCCTTGTCGAGCGTCTTGAGCGTCTCGCCCGTGAACATGGTCATGATCTCCTGCGGCGAGGGCTCGCGCTGCCTTTCGCGCAGGTCGTCGTAGGGCTTGATCAGCTCGGTTCGACACGAGTGCAGCGTCGCGCGCTTTCGCTCGCCCTTGCGCTCCAGCAGCATCATGGCGTAGTTGTCGAGGTCGAGCGTGTTAAGCTTGTCCTCCGGGTCAGGATCTTCCATCAGCTCCTTACACGGGAGACTCGGGTGCTCTCCTTCAAGATCCTCCTCGTGCTTGTTGAGCGCATCGGCAGCCATTTTTCGAGGGAAGTCGTAGTCCTCGGGATGGATACGCGTGCTGTCGAGGACATCTGGCACATCGTCCTCGTCCGCCTCGAGGAGCATGTCCTGCTCGATACGCAGGAACGAGGCGCAGTTCTGGAACACCTGGAACGTGAGGATGCTTCGCGAGATGAGCAGCGTGCGGTTGATGAGCGTGCCTTCGAGCTTGGTGCTGATGGCGTTGACGAGGGCTTGAGCCTTCCTTGGACCGAGACCGGCCACGAACGGCAGCATGGTTTGTAAGTAGGTGCTTGTCGTGGCCTGGTTGATCTCGACACCATTCTCGTTGACGACAGCACCGATGTTGCGCTCAAAGTGGAGACGCAAGCGATCCTGCGGCAGCAAGCGCTGGTTGGGATCAAGGATGACGGCCGTCAGATCGCTGCCGAGGGCCGCAAACTCGTTGACTGGCGATTGGGCGTAGCGAGCCAGCGCGAGACAGTAGCGGCCCAACTCGCTGAGCTCTGGGAACTCTTCGGCGGCACGGTTGCTGTGCTGGTAAATGCGGGCGACATCATCATGGCAAGTGACGACATCGATGAGGGCCTGATCGCGTTCGAGATCCGAGTTGAGACGCTCCTCGTCGCAGATTTCCTGGTGCGCCATCGCAGCAAGCTCCGTGACGTGCTTCTTGAGCTCGGCTGTGCGAACACTCCAGCCACTCACCACCACGACGTCCGGCTTGCGCTGCTTGAGAAGCTTGATGAAGTCGGCACGATGATCGTCAAACACGGCCTTGCCTCGTGAGCGCTCCATCTCCATCTCTCGCTCCTGCAGCTGGCGCGGAGTGAGCGGACGAAGGTCGTCAAAGGTGGCGTGCTCTCGAAATCGACCTCGCTCGTCGAGATAGACTGCATGCACCACGTCCTTTCTGGGGTCACCACCGCCATGCGACACGGCAAGGACGCGCGGGATGCGGTCCTCTTCCTCGATCTTGGGATCGCGGTTGCGCGCCATCATGCTCTTGGACATGAAGGGTCCCTCCTGAACACGCTTGGTGATGAGAACGTCGAGGTGTCGCAACAGCGTCTCGCGAGCCTCTTCCCGGAGCCATTCCTTGAGCCAGATTCGTCCGTTGGGAACGAGGTGAGTCTTGAGCGAATCGCGGATGACCTCGCGCCTTTGATCGTTCCAAGCCTTGCTGACGTCGCTGACCCCTTCGCTTGCATAGTTGTTGTAGAGGCGGTTCTCGAATCGTGTCAGAACGACCTCCTTGACGTTGATGTCGAGCTTGATCAACAGCTCATCCTCGGCTTGCAGCATCTGCAGGTACTGCGAGGGCTGCTGAGGAACGAGGCGAGCGGGCTTGTTGGCGATGAACTTGAAATTGGCGTAGGGATGCTGGTCGTCGATGACGGTCATGCCGCGTTCCGTCGGCTCAATGTTGATCTCGGCAGCGTCCTTGAAGAGTTGACGGATCTCCCTCTTGAGGATAGGATCTTTTCCAATCTCCTGGCTGAGCATCATCTTGGCTTTTGCGAGAGCAATCTCGGGCGAATGAGCTCCCCACGCGGAACCCGTGAACTGCTCGGCAAACTTGAACGGCGACTCTTCGGGATCACGAGGCGAGTACTGGCGAGTATGGCTGGTGATGTTGGCTGCGAGTTCGTCGGAGGTGATGCCGAATTTCTTGGCGAGCTCTGAGAGGACCGTGTTCTTGTTGCGCTCGTACTGACCGACGAGACTGGGTTTCTTGAAGCCAGGCGTGGCGCTCAGAACGGCTTCGCCGTTCAGCGTAAGACCCTCCATGTCTTCGGCAGCTCCGTCCGAGTCTTTGGCCGCGAAAGTCTGCGCATCGCGCATCTTCTGACCGTAGCGAAGGGTGAGATACTCGGTAATGTCGGAGATCTCTTCCAGACTGGAAGCTTGCGCAAGCATGCCCTCGAAGGTGCGCCTCTGCTGACTCGAAGCGTCGGTGGCAGCGACGTTGTCATCCGCGTTCTCGGGCTTGACGTCTACATGGATCTTGTTGAAGGTCGCGCGAAGCTGATCTTTGCGGACGAGCAGGGTCTTGAACTTGAGGCCAAGTCCACTGAGCGTGTAGAGCTCCCTGCGCGTGAGGAGATCGATGGGGCGATTTCGTTGCTCGATTTCGTCAAAGATGAGAAGCTCGAGCTCGTCGAATCTGTGCTGAAAGAGGAAGGGCACCTCGAGAAGGTCATTGAGCATGTGCGAAAGCATGAGCTGGACGGCGTTGATGAACTCGGAACGTTGAGCGTGGAAGAGACCGGCCTCGTCGAGGTACTCGGCGGAGGTTCTGGTCGAGATGCGTGTAGAGGCCCACTTTGCGGCTTCGAAAAGCTCGGCGTCCGTGAGCTTCCGCTCGAGCAGCTTGAGGCCCTCTTCGCCAGGACATGCGAGCTGAAGACGTTCGGGAATATCGATCCGCTTGATGCGCTCGTCCTCTTCGGTCAACATGCGCTCTGCGATCTGGGCGGGTTCGAAGATGTCCTTGTACGCCATCTTGCTCTTGCTGCCCTCCTCAAGCGCATCCTCTTCCTCGTCTTGAAGGGCCCAGAAATAGTCTTCGCCATTGCCAAAGATCTCGTGCACCTCGTCCCACGCCTCGGCGTCGATGCCGGCCTTGGCTGGGTTGGCTCCGGACCCGGACATGCGTGCCCTGCGCTTTTCCTCACGCCTCTCTTGTCGTCGAGCTTCACGCTCATCCTCGTCGAGGCCCTGCATCTCCTCGTCATCTTCGTCCTCTTCGATGAAGTCGTCCAGGCCGTCATCTTCGTACCCTCCGACAGCCTCACGTTGCTTGCGAGCGACACCGGCTCGAATGGCTTGGCCGACGGAGGGAAGGTCCTCGTCGTCGTCATCGTAGTTGACGCCCCGACGCCCTGAGCGAATGTCGTCCTCGTCATCGTCGTCATCTTCGAAGATCTGGTCGAGTGTCTTTTTGCGAGCGGCAGCTTCGTCGTCTGCTGGTGGAGAAGCAGAGCCTCGTCGGAAACGCTTGAGACGGCCGGCCTCTTTGCGCCTAGACTGGCCGGTGTTCTCTGCGAGAAGCTCGAGATCATCCTCGTCCACTTCGAAGTCCTCCACGTTTTGCTTTCTCTTCTTTTTGCGCCTACGACGTTCTCTCCGCGCTTCGTCATCCTCCTCTTCCTCCTCATCGTCCTCTGCGATGAAGCCCTCTGCAACGCGTCGGGCTTCTTCGGGATCATCTTCTTCATCTTCGTCGCTGCTATCTTCGCCTCCCGAGCCGACAAGGTTGCCGTCTCGCCTCATGAGGTCGACGCCTTCGCCCTCGTCTGATGGCTCTCCCTCCTCGTCATCTTGAAAGTAGGGAGCGGGAACCCTCTCCTCGTCAGCCATGATGGAAGGCTGCTGAGACGAAGTGTCGGATCAGTCAGGGGACTGCCGATGTGTGAAGCAAAAGGAGGAGCGGAGTCGCTGTCGCTGAGTGGCCGAGACGGTTTCGAAGCAGGAATACGACGATTGCGCTGTTGATGTGACGAATGCTTCTCCTTTGTCGCAGTAAGCACTTTGACTGGCGCTCGGAAGACAGCGTAGGAGATCAATTGTCGAGTTTGATGATGGTGAATGAGAGGTGCAGAGCCATGAAAATGGATGCCGACTCGATGAAGGATGGATGTGGTAGGTGGAAGATTGGTGCGGTCAAGGAGCGGTGGATTCAAGAAGATGAGATGAGTTGAGGTTGGCAGCTGCGTTGAACCAACACGGTCTGAGCAGCAACTCAGCTCGACTCGATCAGATCAGGTGTCTCGTTTCTAACATCTGGAATCCATTTTTCTTCCTGCTGGTCCATCAGGCAGCGCAGCGCGACACAAAGGGCCCGCTCACTGCTTTGAACAGGGTCTTGGACGTAAATACAAGTTGAGAGGCACAATTGAATTGACCAAGACGCGCTTCTATGGCTCGAATACAAATTTGAAGCTCAAGAAGAATTGAGTTGGATTTTTTCTTCGCGAGTGCTTCTCGTGTGCTCAGTCTGAAGCTCGAACGGATCCAGGCGAGCAGCGCTGTGTGCAGCTTTCTTCGCAGGAACACCACTCTTGACCATCAAAGACGGCGACAACGGCGATCTTCTCAACATCCCCTCACACTCTCACCAACCCTCAGCGAGACTTGAACGTCAAGTCCGCATCACGGAACGGACCAAGACCTCGGCCAGGCTACATCCACCGGACACGTTCACCGCTATCGACCGATCTTTGTTCGACCAGGTCCAGCTTCCACGCCCACTTCGAAAGAAGTCTTGATTCGCACATCGCTCCCGCAGATTCCATCTTAGGTCCAGTAGTTATACATCATGTCGCTCGCCGCATCATCCTCATCGGCCCTTCACCTCGACTTTCCGGCCTCCACCGGCTCGGGTGTGATGCACTCTCGGTCAGTCACCGGTGTCCACGTTCACCCTGTCGCCCTTTTCTCGATTCTGGATCACTACCTCCGACGCAACGATGGCCAGCACCGCGTGATTGGTACTCTGCTCGGTACCCGCACCGAGTCCGAGATCGAGATCAAGAACTGCTTTGCGGTGCCACACTTGGAAGATGAGGAGGAGGGTCAGGTGCAGGTCGACATGGAGTACCACCGTAACATGTACGAGCTCTGCCAAAAGGTGCGACCGGATGAGGTCATTGTCGGCTGGTACGCCACTTCGCCAGAGCTCAACACCTACAGCGCTCTCATCCAGGACTTCTACTCGCGGGAGACCGCACCTCACCAGGCCGTTCACCTTACCATGGACACTTCGATCGACGGCTCGAAAGCTTCAGGACTCGGCATCAAGTCGTACATCTCGTCGCCATTGGGCGCGGCACCCAAGGCCGAGAACTGCGTCTTCCTGCCCCTTCCCACCAACCTTCTCCACTCGACACCGGAACACTCGTCATTGTCTCTGCTCGCATCTCAGAACATCTCGTCGCCATTGAGCGACCTCGATGCGCTTGCCGTCAGCCTCAAGCAAGTGCAGGCGCAGCTCGACCGTGTGCTCACCTACGTTCGTGCGGTCATCTCGGGAGAGAAGGAGGGAGACAAGGCGGTCGGTCGCTTCCTCAACGACACCATCAGCGTCGTACCTGCTGGCATGGATGACAACAAGCTCGAGACGCTCTTCAACGCTCACCTCCAGGATGTCCTCATGGTCTCGTACCTTGCCAACGTCGTTCGAGCTCAGGCCGAGGTCTCGTCGCGTCTCACTCTCCTCACCTAGATGTGAAGACTCGCATGATGATCAGACACATGCCTCGAGCAGCCAGTCACACTTTCTGCGAGGCGCAGGCCTCGTCAACAGCTTTGCCGGCTGTCCGACTGAATTCAAAAAGCGGTCAATACTTCACCCTCCGCACCAGTGTCGGCGTTCTCCACTTGTATATGTAGCCAGATTGTGGTAACAAAACTCTTTATAGCATTGTCATCATGGTAGTGTGATGTCGACAGCGCGAGCCTTTATCGAGAAGCGACTCTTTAAATCATCAAGGCGACGACACGCAGATGGCCTTCTGGGATGTGTGATGTGCGTTCTTGACCTCGAGCCTGGCAAAGCAGCTGTTCTTTGTCACTTCGAGGGAGAGCAGCCGTTCGCTGGAGGGTGAAGCTTAGAATATGTGAGAAGAAGTCGAATCGGGCGATTGGCAATCGGGCGGGCAGGGTTTCACACGGAGCGGCTGTCGACGTGCACCGTGCTCGCTCCTTTTGCAAGCGAAACGTCATAGCAAAATTCGGCTTGATGGCGTGTGGCAGCCTGGAATCCCCGCAATTTCACATCACTTAGCCTGGCCTGAGCTGAGTCGGAAGAAATCTCTCCTGGACGACCTCGCCTCGCTCTCTACCATTATCGCCTCAGCTCTACACGAAGCCTTCGCACAAGATCGTCAACGCTTGGAGATTTGCCAGCCTGTATCCGCCTGTAACGAGCATACACCGATCTTCTAGAGCTCATCTGACCAAGGTCGACCGCCCATCATGTCCAAGTGGCACAGCGGCAATCCGCAGCTGTGGTCTGGCTTTCGATTGCGCATCTCGCCCCAAGCATACTTTTTCGAGCCAACATCCGCCTCTGGCTCAGAAGCCCCCGAGACGCTCATCATCGATCGCAATGACAGCACCATCCGTCTCTCCAAGGAGCCGGCTCCCTCGGGCGGTGACAAGACCATGTCGGTTCACGGCATTGTCGGTATCATCAAGCTGCACCGCTCCGAGTTTGTCGTAGTCATCACCAGCAAGAAGAAGGTCGCTGAGATTGCTGGTGCCGATGTCTTCATGGCCACCGAGTTCCGTACGCTTCCCCTCGACAAGGAGGCCAACCCTTCGCTGCTCAAGCACCCTGTTGAGAAGACGCTCCTCGGCTTGCTCAAGGCGCACCTCTACAGCGCTCCGTTCTACTTCAGCTACGAGTACGATCTCACCAGCAGCATGCAGCGTCAAGCAGGTCTCAAGCACGATTCGGCTCCCCTCTGGCAACGCACCGACGAGCGCTTCTTCTGGAACCGCTTCTTGATGCAAAAGTTCATCCAGACCTCCCAGTCCAGCGGTCAGGATCTGTCGCGCTTCATCCTCCCCTGCGTCTTTGGCTTCCTCGAGGTCAAAGAGGTCACCATCAACAACCACGCCTTCGTCCTCGGTCTCATCGCTCGTCGATCGCGTCACCGCGTGGGTACCCGATACTTCTCTCGAGGTATCGACCTGGACGGCAACGTGTCCAACTTCAACGAGACCGAGCAATTCATTATCACCAACCCGAAGGGCGGTCAAAAGATGACAAAGGCCAATGGCAGCATTCGCAAGAGCTACGTCCAGACGCGAGGCAGTGTGCCTGTCTTCTGGGCCGAGGTCAACAACCTGCGCTACAAGCCCGATCTGCAGATTATGGAGAAGCCCGAGACCACCGAAGCGACTCGACGCCACTTTGAGGACCAGGTGGACCGATACGGCGACAACTACCTCGTCAACCTTGTCAACCAGAAGGGCTACGAGAAGCCCGTCAAGGAGGCCTACGAGCGAGCTGTCGAGAAGCTCGGCAACCCTCAGGTGCACTACACCTACTACGACTTCCACCACGAGTGCAAAGGGATGAAGTTTGAGCGCGTCATGGATCTCATCGATCGTCTGCAGAAGATCGGGCTCAAGCACAGCGACTACTTTGCCATCGAGGACGGCAAGGTGGTGAGCGAGCAGAAGTCGGTGGTGCGAACCAATTGCATGGACTGTCTCGACCGCACCAACGTCGTGCAGGGTACCTTGGCACGCTGGATGCTCAACGAGCAGCTGCGCAAGATCGGCATCCTCTCGGACGACGAGCAGGTCGAGACCAAGTCCGAGTTCATGCACATCTACCGCAACGTGTGGGCGGATCATGCGGATGTCATCTCGAAGGCGTACAGTGGCACGGGGGCGCTCAAGACGGACTTTACGCGTACGGGCAAGCGATCCAAGGAGGGTGCTTTGCAAGACGGTGTCAACTCCATCACGCGCTACGTCAAGAACAACTACTTTGACGGTGCACGACAGGACGCGTACGACCTCTTCACGGGAGCGTGGGAGCCATCGAAGGGTCTTCCTCACCCGGATCAGCGAGCGCTGCTGGTTCGTGCTATGCCATGGGTCTTCCTCTTTGCCCTCTTCATGCTCTTCGCCAGCGTGGTACTGCCTCGTCACACCGCAGCGCAGACCATCGCCACCGTCGCCGGCACCGACGCGGGTGATGTCGTCAAGAAATCCACCCTCTCGTCCCACCTCTACTTCTTCACCCTCTGGCTCGTCGTTGCTGTCGGCAGTCTGCAGTTCATGGTCTCGAGAGGTTTGGACTATGTTGCTTGGCCAACACTCAACCGACCGGACGAGACCATCTTCTATGATGGACCTGGCTTCAAGTCCGGTGCCAAGGGCAGGACGGGTGTGATCAACCCGCTCAAGGGCCAGAGGCAGAACGGCGAGCTCAAGAACGCTGGTAGGAGGGGGGAGGCTTACACGATTCCTTCCAAGATCTAAAGCAGATGGGTCAACCGGAGATGTACCGTCGTCGGCAAAGCTTGGACAGTGATACTCGCGCAATCGTAGATACCTAGAACTCGAACGCCTGCAATGAACACATACCTTCACACGAAAGACGGAACGGTCTGCATGCACGTGATGATCACCATCTTGGCTTCCGTATCGGTGAATTCCGAGATCCTTTGAAGCCAACTGGTGCTAGTCCACGTGAGTGTAGGCGTGGACAAGGACATGGGTGTGGGCGGCAAAGTGGCGGATCAGAGTTGGCTGATGGTCGTAAATCCGAAAGCCACGCAGGGCGCGGACCCTTCCGGACCGGTCGTGCAGCTTGTCGGCGCCGCGTTTTCCACCGAGGCACGGCGAATTCCTCAATCTTGTGCTTTTCCCGAGGATCTTCCTGGCCCCCAAACCCTGAATGCGTGGTCTTGTGGGGCAGCCGCTCGCATGCCAGGCCCTGTGACAGCTCACTCTGGTCATATATAGCCATCGTCACCGGTGCGACACTCCTCCTCACCATCACACTCTAATATCCTCTTCGCTTCAACCTCTAAACGCAACATGTCGAACGGACTTCCTACCGTCCTCGCCGTCGGCACGGGCGAATACACCACCGGCTTCGTGGGCAACTCGGAGTCTCCTTCCGACAAGAAGCTCGGCGTGGTGGGTCTAGTCATGTTCGATCTGCGTCGTCGCGGTCTCATCGCCCCCGAGATCAAGATGGTGGGAACCAACGGTGATAAGTTCCCCGGCATTCGAAATCACTTTGCGAAAAACATCGAGAGCAAGTACCGCGATATGTCGACCGAGTTCACCTCGTATCCTGCTGCGGGCGTTCGCGATGGGGATGCGTACAAGACCGCCATCGATTCGCTGAAGGCAGGGGATGCCATTACGATCTTTACGCCGGACTCGACGCACTTTGACATTGCGCTGTATGCGATCCGACGAAAGGTGCATGTGCTGGTGACCAAGCCGGCGACGCAAACGTTGAAGGACCACCAGGAACTCGTCAAGGCGGCACGGGAGGAGGGCGTGCTGTGCATGGTCGAACACCATAAGCGGTTCGATCCGGCGTATGCGGATGCGAGAGAGCGCGCAAGGGCGGAACTGGGCGATATGAACTACTTCTACTCGTACATGTCGCAGCCCAAGAACCAGCTCGAGACGTTCAAAGCCTGGGCGGGGCGCGATAGCGACATCTCGTACTACCTCAACTCGCATCACATCGACGTATGCCTGTGGATGGTCCAAGGACGGGCGATTCCTCTTCGTGTCACAGCAAGCGCTTCGCAAGGCATTGCTGCGAGCAAAGGCTGCGTGCCCGAGACCGAGGACACCATCACGCTCCTCACCGACTTTGCCATCCTCGACGACGCCGGAAACGTCCAGGAGGGTAAGAAGGCCACGGCCATCTTCACCGCCTCCTGGACCGCCCCGCAAGGCGCAGGCGTTCACTCGGAACAGTACTTCCACTACGTTGCGTCCCAGGGCGAGACGCGCATCAACCAAGCCCGCCGTGGCTACCAATTTGGCAAGGACGATCCATCCCAACAATCCACAGGTGGTTCTTCGACCGACTTCAACCCGTTCTACATGCGCTATACGCCCGACGCAGAGGGGTACTTCGCAGGACAGCATGGCTACGGCTATTTGAGCCTGGAGAACTTTGTCAATGCGTGCTCGCGCATCAACCGCGGCGAAAGGAAGGTCGAGGATTTCGACAGGATTCTGCCGACCATCAAGGATACCGTGCTGACAACGGCCATTCTCGAGGCCGGCAGGAGGAGCTTGGATACCAAGAAGAGCGTCGAGATCAAGTTTGACGGCCAGGAGTACTCGCTCGAGTAAAGTGGTGCTGCAATGACATTCCATGTGGTGATTTCAAGACGGGTAGCGATGGCGACCAGTATGCCTGCTTGTGACCCGCCTTCGCGCTTTGTGCCGCTCGATCGAGCCATTGCCAAGGTTATCGAGCGAGAAATAGCCGTATCCATGCTGACCGACAAAATCGCTTTCTGGATCCGGAGTGTATCGCATGCAGAACGGGTTGAAGTCGGTATATCATACGCTGGTCCCCTGCTGGGACGCTTCACTCCTCACGCGGACGCTTGCCGCAGCTTCATACCCTGTCTGGCTACTGATGTTTGCATTGACATCCTCTCACGAGCGCTTCTTGAACATGTCCAACGCAGAAAAGCTCTCGTCATCCTGAGCAATACCCGCCGCAGCCTTCCTCTTCCTCTCCGCCTGCTCCTCTTTCCTCATCTTCTCCATCCTCGCTTTCACCGCGATGCGGTTCGGATCGATCACGTTCTCCCTCTTCTTCCTGAGGTATCTGCTGAGGGCCTTGTTCTTGCCTCTCATCCTGTTCTTTTCCTTCTTCGGTGCCGTATCGTGAGCGGCGATTTTGGCGGCTAGCGAACCGGTCATAGGCTCATCTTCCACCTCTCCGTCTCCGACAGGCTCGAGTGGGGATGCATCCGGATTGTCCAACTGCATCCGCTCGATTCGGCTGAGCTGCGAGTACGCCCGACCATCCGCACTCCTCGCCACTGCCTCCGGGTTTCTCTTTGAAATCTCCGAGAGGATGCGATCCTGTTCGGCAGCCGACACATTCGTCTCCGCGACATGCACCGAACCGAGGATGGTCGAATCGATCGAGATGAGATCCGGTGAGATCTTGTCGAGCAGCTGATGAACCTCTCGTTCGCGTCGAGCATTGCGCGTCTCGAAAGGATCCAGCTCGGACGAGTCAAAGTTGGGTTCTCCCGCTCCGGGCACCAACAGACTCGTAAATCCACCAGCGTGCCCAACACCAAGGACGTCTTCGAAGGGGCAGAATTTCACCTGCAGCGGTTCGGCGCGCGGGAAACCCTGGGTGATGTACGGTCCAGGTGGGGCGTTGCCCAGGGGTGCGTGGGTGTCGTAGACCGAAACATGCGGTCCCCATGCAACACCGAGAAGACCGCGTTGCGAGAAGGCAATGTCAGAGGCGGGTCGACGCGCTTGCCATTCGCGCCGGGGGCCTTTACCGAGCATGCGTGTGTCCCAGATCTTGATCGTACCGTCCATGCCGCAGGTGGCCATGTCGCGACCGCCGGCGCGAGTGTCGATCGAGATGCCTGTCACTGGTCCACGGTGCGCGAGCAGCTTCACAGCGGGTGTGGAGAGGTTGGGAGTCCACAGCGTCACCGTTCCGTTGGAATGACCGAGATGCAACACGGCGGTAAGCGGGTTCTGCGCCATCGTGTTGCAGTTTCCTAGCCCGGTGCGGTGCTGGCTGATCAGCGTTCCCGTCGAGGTGTCCTGGTACTTGAGGTAGCCTGTGGCGCCGACGGAAGCGAGGAGGAAGTGATACGGCAGAAACTCGAGCCGATTGACATCCGTGTGGTTCTTGAGCTTGTGGATCTCGATACCCGCGTCGTCGTAGATGTAGACGTACTTCTTCTGGGCTGCGGCGAAGAAGCTGTTGTTGTGCAACCACTTGACATCACGCACCGTCTCGCGGACTTGGATCTCGCAGCTGAGCTTGCCCGTTTGCCAGTCGAATGCTGCCAGATGGCCCTTCCGCCCACCGATGACGAGGTGCCTGCCATTCCGCGTGTAGTCGCATCGATATGGACCTAGCCCAACGCCCTGTTTCCCGCCATCCAGCTTGAGCTCGAAACCTTTCGTAGCTGTGTCGATGCCAACGTTGTCCTTGATCTGCGCTTGTGTCACCTTGAATGTTCGCTCGAGCTCGCCTTCCGTCTCGATCATCCCTGCGCCCTCACCCGGGGCCGATGTGTTGAGATACTCATTGGCAAGACGAGCTGATTCGGCCGCACGCTTCTGTGAGAGATGCTGATGGACGAGCTTGCTCTTGAGCTTCTTATCCTTAACGCTCGTGACGGCTTTCGGAAGCTTGGCGTCGCGGACGGAGGCAGGCGTGGAGCTCTCAATCGAGCGTGGGAGGGAGGTGGCGGATGAGATTGAGTGCGCTTGCTTGTCGAGCGCCTCTTGGCTGTGGAAAGGCTTCTTTTCGCCATTAGATCTTGACTTCTTGGAGCCGTTGGCCGGGCGAGACGGCTTGGAAGGTCCTGCCTCCATGTTGGCGAGGTTGGCAGCGACTGGCTGTCCGTCGCGGTTTATGCCACGTAAGAGCTGGTTCGAGGGTTGTCAGCTGTGTCGGCTCAGATCCGCTTCAAGGCCGTTGCCGTGATGTCTGCTGCACCTTCGTCGTGCGAGCGTCCGAGAGTCCTGTTACGGGTCGATTCGCCGAGCAAGGTGTGTCGTGATGGTCGAGGGAAGGAAGTATGCTCCACACGATGTCGAACAAGAAGAAAAAATCTCGAAGTGGGGCGAAAGCAACAACATTTTTTCTTTTGAATTGCCGAACCCTGAACTGAGCTCAATCTTTCAAGTCAAAATTTGGTCTTGGACTATAAACTGAGCTGCAGGGCAAACCTTCTGAATATACTCCACTTTCTTCTCACCTTTCTTCCCTCACATCATCATATCTGCGACTCAAGATGGCCAAGGCAGCAGCGTCACGGCAGCAGCCCAAGAGAGCGGCAGTCTTCGAGCAGGACTCGGAAGACTCGGACGCTGGATCGCTGCAGCTCGAGTCGGGCAGCGAGCTAGGATCGGATCTGGAGCAAGATGATCAGCAAGATTCCGAAGAGGAAGAGGAGGAGCGACCCAAATATGCGCAGTTCATGGACGATTCCGACCTCGACGAGGCTTCCGATGACGAGTCGTTAGAGGACAGCGAAGGGAGCGACGACGATGCAGCTCACGCCCACAGCAGCGACGAAGCAACGTCCGCGGAAGACGACGACGAGGACGATCTCCAACAGCAGATGAAGGAGATTCCCTTCTCGGCATTGATCAAGGCTCGACAGCAGATGGACGGATCCGCCAGCGACGACGACTTGTCCGAGCCGGACATCTCGGACTTGGAAGAAGACGAGTTTGCGCACGACCGCAAGCGTCTCACCCAGGCGAAAGCAGGCAAGCAACCGCAGCGCAACGGCCACGCCAAATCGTCCAGCAAAAATCTCGACGCAGACGAAGCGCTGGAGAAAAAGCGACGCGAAGTGCGCGAGCGTCTCCGCCAGCTCAATGGCTCCTCATCCTCGAGCACCCCCGATGCGTCCGACAACGCCTGGGCGGAAGCACGCAAGCAGCGCGAGCAACGTCGATCCGAAGAACGCAAAGAGCTCGTCAAGCGCTCCAACAAGAACGCCCCCACCGAGGTCTCGAGCAAGCGCCCCGTCTCTCGGCGTCGCAACGTCATCGAGACCGGTTCCGCCCAAGTGCGCGATCCTCGCTTCGAGTCGCTCTCTGGCAGCGTAAACCGGGATCTTTTCGCAAAGTCCTACTCGTTCCTACCCGACATGTTCAAGGACGAGCTGAGCACGCTCAAGAAGACGCTCGCCAAACTCAAGAAGCAAGAATCCGCGCAAGCCGGGCCGAAAGCCAAGTCGGAACAGGCGCTGGCGATCCGCGAGGAACGGGCGAAAGTCGAAGCGGCACTGCGTCGCGCGGAAGGACTGGCAGGCGAGCGCGAGAGAAGGGCACGGGAGTCGAGCGTCAAGGGCAAGATCAAGGCGCAGAACAAGGAGAGGGTCGAGAAGGGGCTGCAGCCGTTCTATCCCAAGAAGAGCGAGGTCAAGCAGATGTTGCTCAAAGACAAGTACGATCGATTGGCAGGCGGGGCGGATGGGGAAGGGAGAAGGGCGAGTGGGCAGGAGAAGAAGCAGCTCAAGAAGGCGCTCGAGAGAAGGAGGAGGAAGAATGCGCAGAAGGAGAAGAGAGATATGCCCGCGGGTATCGGATTTGCGAGGGATGGTGCGGCTGTCCCGAAGCGGAAGAGGATGGAAGGAGGGAGCAGCGGCGACTCGGGCAAGCGCTCGAAATACTAGAGTCGATGCCTTTCTACTAGCATGTCATCGTCGCCAGCCTTGCCAGTGTGTGTCTTTTGAAGTGTCCGTCAAGGAGAGCGTTAGTAGAAGGGGTGGAGGATTTTTCGCAGGTCTAATGAATGTTTGATCGAACGCTATTGCATTTCGGAAAATTCGGGACGCGACGCGCGAACGACCCTGCAGCACCGAATCCAACACCATATTTTTGTCCACCTTGACACCTTGGCAACATTCCCAAACAGTGTCCACGCAATCACCATCAGCATCCGCACGACTCTACATTCCTTATACCCATACAGCTTCCTGGCTATCAGCAGCTCAGTCGCTCTATCTGCTCGTCGTCGCTACCCATCGCTGAGGATTTCGCTCGCTTTCATCCGCCATCGTTTTTCAGGAACATCTCGTTGGCATCATCTTCGACGTACCACGCACGACAAACGACTAGCCTTCACGGCTTCTGACGCAGCTTTACGCATACCACTCCTCCGTGCTCCACACGACTGTCCGTCCCAGTTCTATCAGCATGTCTTCCACACCAACCAGCACGCCCTCCCGCCGCCGCGCTGCGCCGGAAACCCCCGGTTCGGCGCGCTCCACGACCTCCACCGCGGGCGACCGCACCACCCTCCTCGACCGGACCGAAGAGCTCGATCTCGCCATCCACGATTTGCGCCGGCAGATCTCCGCCGAGCGCTCGCGGCGACACCGCCCTTCCACCTCCCTCACCCTTTCCTTCCTAGACCCCACGCTCACCGCTTCGTCCATCAAAGCCACCCTGCTCGAAAAACTCCGCTCCATGGACGACGATGCGCTCACCTCGCTGCTCACCGCTTCCACCTCCGCTTTGGGTCGCTTTGTCGGCGGGGAGGTGGGCGAGGTGCTAGGTGAGATGGTGCCGAGCAAGACCGTAGGTGTCGAGGGAGTTGGTAGTGCGAGTGAGATGGATCGACGATTGGGTTCGAGTGAGGCAAAGGAAGCGTGGGTGCAGATTCGACAGCAACGTCTCGCCTCACTCCTCTCGCACCTGTCCACATTCACACTGTTGGAGATCGACACTCTCACCACCACTTCGCCGAGCAGAGATACCAGGCGGATTCGGTTGAACGGAAACGTGGCGCGGCTGTACCCGCTCGACCTGTCCTTTGACGTCGTCGACTCTGGTCCGTCCCCACAAGTTCAGAAACTCACCGCCAAGCTCCCCCCTTGGTTGGTGAGCGCATTGGACAACCCGCACAAACAGTACACAAAAGCGCTCAAGCGGAACGACCTCCCCTGTCTGCTCCTCATGCTGCGTACCATGGTGCCCCTAGCCGCGCTGCGAAGAAACCTCTTCGTGTGGTTGATGCAGACGTACACCGCGTTGGCACGCGATCACGTTCGATCGTGGGAAACCGAGTACCGCGTCGACTTCACACCCTACCACCCTGGCGCCTCCTCCGGCACGGGTAGAAACAGAAAGGGGATGGATGAAATTCTTGGTCGCTCCCTGCTCGATCCTATCGCAGCGGAGAGGTTCACACTCACCAACGCACGCGGCGCCCTGTTGACGGCCAAATTTGCCATTAGGTGGAATCGGTTCGGCCACGCATATCCGGTGGTGAGCGCGGTGCCCGATGTGCCGAGGGATATGGTGGGTGGAAGCGAGACGTTCTTGCGCGGATTCGAGGAGGAGACGCTGCATCTGTTGAGAGTTGCTATCGACTCGAACGGGTTGATTGGGCTGCCGGACCAGGATGACGAGGAGGAGCTGGGGGAGGGCGTGGGGAGGTGGGGTGTGGGCGCGGCGCTAGCGGCGGTGATCAAGGCTTTCTTCAGGCTGGACGAGGGGGCCGCGGGCGAGAGCGAGAGTGGGGACGAGTGAAGGACGCTTGCGTCGGAGGCGAGGAAATTTCAATCACTCAATCATCAAGCCAAGCTCAGTGACAATGTGATAGACAGGATGTGGTGTGCTCGTGCAAGATATGAGAGAACCGACGGATGCCATTGAGCGATGTTGTTACAAATTGTTCTTGCAGGTGATGCGAATGTAAATGAGATCTCAGCCCGAATAGTGCTGCTGTTGTTGTGGGTATTGAGGTTGCTGCTGAGGATGACGATGCTGCTGCTGCTGCTGCTGGCCAGGGGTCCAATTCCAAACGTCCCAAGCAACATTAGACTGAGGCTGGTTCTCGCTGGGATGCAACTGGTTTGCTGGTGCGTAGTGGCCAGGCATCCCAGATGTTCCGCCTCCATGCTCGCCCGGATGCATCTGCTGCTGCTGCTGCAGCTGCTGCTGATGCTGCGCAGACAAGTACCGAGGGTCTGCAGACGGATGTTGCAATGGGTATTGACCATCGTGCTGACCTGCGTACTGTGAAGATTGCTGATGGGCGGCTGGGTATAGTTCGTGCGGGCCCGTTTGCATGACAGCTTGACGTGAGCTTGGAGCTTCCAAGTATGGCTCGTACTTGCCGTGAGCAGCATGACCTCGGAAGCCGTGCTCAGGTCGGTCAGGATTCCCGTACTGTGGCTGCTCTTGGTGCGTCGACGCGGGCCAAGGCTCGGACACTGCCACACCGGAGGCGTTCACAGGCCAGACAGCCTCTGTCGAGTAGACAACTGGGTATGCAGCGCCTCCGGCTCTTGCATCGGAAGGTCGCCGGTACGTGGCGTCGTATCCAGAAGGAATTGCATGCACTGAAGGGACGTCAGAGCTCGCTTGATATGCAAAGACTTGGTCGGGCGCGGCCAGACGTTGAGTGTTGTCAGAGTCTGACAGAAAGGCGGCGAGCGCACCGCCCGACGACGCATGTCCATCAGCAGTGGGCTGAGATGCGTATGCTGATGCCCGAGTCGGCGGAGGATGATGCTCGTCATGCACTTGATCCTGTACCTGGGAGCGTGACGAAGCTGTGCCAGATGCACCACGATCCGTATAGGAGGCCATTGAGAACGCGTCAGACGGCATTGTACGCGGCGGACCGGCAGTCGCCACTGCGGATCCGAATGCCGATGGTGGCCGCTGGTGCAACACTGATGGGGACGATTGAGCGTCGTTGCTGTGTGCGGTAGAAGTGAACGTGTCGTTCTCTCTGTGTGCGCTGAGATCGTGCTGAGCTTCCACTGCCTGGATGTACGGATTAGCCGAGGTCCTTGGAGGCAAGGACTGCAGCGGCTGCGAAGTGGCGGCCGGGCTGGAGAAACGAGTACTTTCGGCCATGGAACGGGTGCCGCGATAGGCAGGTGACGACTGCTCATTGACGCTTCCAGATGTGCTCGCCCTTGGCTGGGAGTCCTCGCTGCTGACTCTGATCTGTCGTCCCCTTCGCGCACTTCCTTCCGCGTCTGGCGTCGCGGCATTGCTGCGAATACCACTGCTTGATTTGCGGATTGCTTTGATGTCGCCCTGGCGCAAATCTGAGCCGAAGACCTTGACGGCGTAGTCGGTCTCGTCCTCCTCTATCTCTTGTATCGCCTGCACGTGCAGGGAGCCCATCATGCTGGCCGAGATCTCGTCTTCGATCTTCTGGCTGTCAGCGATCGCTTGCACCATCTCGGGTGCGTCGGGTGCCAGCTCTTCGGCTATGGTCTCGATTTCCTTCTTTTTGCGCGAGAGTAGGAACGCATTGGTGAGGATGCTCTCGACATGAGAGATCTGAAGACGCTCTTCAGCGGAGGCCACCTTGCGCATAAGGATCTCGAAGGGGCCCTGCAAGTAGTCGGCGATGGGATTGGCGGTAGTGAAGGGGATCTTGAGGACGCCGGGAAGTGCGACGTTGACGTGGCAGGCACGCAGCGATTTGACGCAGTTGGTGAGCAGAGGCAGAATGTGGTGGTTGAAGTAGGAAGCACTGGCACCCCACGTCTCGATCACCGAAAGACGCAGGTCTGCCGCTGCGAGCAGAGGAACGGCAAAGAGGCCAGCCTGAATGTTGGGTGGTGCTACAATGCAGAGCGATGGGATCTCGCTGCCTGCTGACTCTTCGTAGGAGACAAAGTCGTAGAGCTGGGGCATGACGGGCGTCAAGCTCGAGATATGGCCCATGGCTTTGAGCATGGCATCGGTGAAGGCAAAGTTGATGAGGATGGCCTTGGTGAGGCGATCATTCTCGTGACCGAGCATGATGGTGGGAGCCGACTTCCAGGGCACACTGTCTTGGTAGAAAGGGTCCTCGAGCCTAGGTCGCATGTCGCTAACAAACTCCTTGTGGTAGACCGAGCCGATGGAGACTTGGAGCGATTGAGCTTCGGCGTTGGCAAAGATGGAATAGTACCGATGCAGACCTAGCCCACGAGGGTCTCTGCGAAACTCGGTGCTCATGCTTCGCATCTGCTCGTTGAACTTGTAGCGCCACTCGTCGACTGCTTTTTTGTATGCAGCTGCTTGCTCCTCGGCTTCCTTCTTGGTGAAGGATGCTGAGGCACGCTTGGTATGGCGATGATCGCGAGCGATGGCGTACAGTTCGGCACGCTGAGCCATCCAACAGCATCGACTCTGCTCACGAGGCGAGAGGAACGATGGTGGAGGCAAAATAGAGGCGGTCAGAGCCTCGATGCGGACGCGTGGGATCTCGTGTTCGAACTGAGCCAAGGAATCCCACTCGATGCGTTCCTCGGCAACGTCGATCGAGGCGCGAAATTGAAGTAGGGTGAGCCAAGTGAAGGTGCACAAGACAGCATGAGCGTATTCGTCCCGAATTTCATCTGCAGCGTGGCCGACGGCAGGTGAATCCGTCTCGATCGACTGACGTATTGTTGGCAGCTTGGAGGCGAGGGAGGCGTAGCCGAGCTGCTGCGCCACGATGAGCGCTGTGATGATGGCTGCTCTAGGGTTGAGGTCGAGAGCGAACTCAAGCAAGCCGTCATCCTCTTGTTCTGGGGTCGAGATGGGACGATGAGCCTCGACCATGCCATCGACGGGCAAGAGCAAGAAGGACGCGCAATTGTGCAGAGCAAAGATGTTGAGATGGTCGTTGAGGGAAGAGTGCATGGCGCGACGAAGCATAGCATCCACGGCCTTACGTAGTGGCTGCCTGACTGGACCTATGGACATGGTTGGCTCGAGGTGCGGCAAGGCGACGAGATAGATGGTGAGCAGCAAGAAGCACTGGGCTTCGGATTGGCAGGTCGAAAGGTTGAGTGACTCCTCAAAGGGTATCGAGAGGAAGGGTGTGAAAGGTCCGTACAGTCCTTGGAACAGGATGCGCATCGGGTGCTCGTGAGGCTGAAGCAAGCGGCTGAGGAAGATGAGTTCGTGCTGAGGATAAGGGGGCGAGGGAGCGTGGCCAGACATGAGGCGCGCCGCAGCCTTTCCTATACAAAGATCTGGAGGCGCTTGTTTCCAGCTGTTAGAAGAGGCTGTCTCCTGTGGGAAGGCACCCGACAGCTTGAGAAGATATTGCTGAGCATCGCTCTTGAGTGCGGGAGCTGCACCGATGAGTCGAGAGAAGGCGTTGGCGATCAAGACGGGACGTTCCAGACTAGCAGGCGAGGCATTCTGGAGCGAGCAAATGTCGATGTCTCTGTAGACCGAGCGCGTGAGAGGGCTAGGTGAGATGGCAGGGGAGAGGAAGACGGCGCGATCATTGCTGAAAGGATTGGAGGTGGCCGAGGGATCGTCCTCGGGTCTGGAACGTTTGTTGGAACGAGGAGGACGATTATGCTCGGCTGGAGGGGATGGAGTGGAGGCAGAAAGAGGCTGCACGTCTTCGCCTTTGACAACTTGACCAGAAGGAGTCTCGTAGAGACAGTCGATGCATAGGGTCTTGCAGCGATGGCAGATGGTGTAGGCAGTAGAGGAGGATTGGGGGTCATCGATGGTCACGGGCTTGGCACCAGCGGCAGGTTCGCACCTGGCCTTGAGCTTGCGACAGGCGAGGCAGGCGCGTGACGTCTTTGGACGCTTTGCGCCTTTGGGCATACGCGTATTGACGTTGGGCTTTGGCGCATCAGCCATGGTGACGATGATGATGGTGGTGGTGTGATGCGAATGGTCGAAGAGTCGACATGCTCAGTGTCAGAGAGAAAGAGCAGCACGAGCGTAGACGAATGAGCGAGACATTGAGAGCAGGAGCCCGCCTCTTGAAGGTCGAGAGAAGGGGCGCTATTTGAGTGCAGCGGGGCTCTGATTGAGAGCCGAGGTGATGAGGTGGGCGGAAAGCGGCTATGGAGCTCCACCCGAATGGCGCTAGTTTGTGAGATGAATTGGGAGGTGGTATGCTGCAACCGGTGGTCGGTTGACGCGATAAGCCGTATGTGGGGACGGTGGAAGTGAGGGTGGCGTCGGCAGGCTGATGCCAGGATGAGTCGATGTCGATGTGATAGATCGATGGAGATTAGGATGGCCAAAGTGCTGCCATTTCACTTTTCCGAATCCGCGGACGAGCCAGCCAGGGTCTCGATCCGGTTAGATGGAGCCGAAGCAAAAGAACAATGGTCAATAAGTTGATGGTCCAAGGTCAACATGTCCATGCAGAGGCAGACGCAGGGGCCACGGCAAGGCGGAGAGAATGGCTACCGATGAGATGAAGTCACAATCGCAATCACAATGACCAAGTTGCTCGAAATCACAATGATCTGATTGAAGGCTCAGTTGCTTGAAGCAATCACATGGAGACCAATTCAAACAAGATTCGGCCGCAGTCAGCTGTATCCCGCGTTCCGACCGAGATTAGTCGCTGGGCGAGCACTTTCTTGTCACTTTTATCACGCTGTCCTGCGCAGCTGCGTATCAATGACATGGACAGGTTGACAAAGAACAAGTGACAAACTGGACCAGCAAGTCCAACCATACGGAGACGAGCGTCCGGGGCGGTAAGACGTGCATGAGCGTGCATCTCTGCTTTTTGGGACCCTTCTTTCCTCCTTCCATGGAGCGAACAAAGCGCAGCATGAGCACGAGCATGAGCAAAAGCGCAATACACTTCCTCCTCGTTCCGCATTCCGCATTGAAGCGACATCGCATTGTTCAGCGATCATGAGAGCCTTTGATGGAGAGTGTTGGTTTGTGGCAGCGGCAGCATTGTCTTGATCGATCATTTAAGAGTCTGTGTCGTTCTGCTGTTCCTGCATGTACCTTGTCATGGCTCTATCTTAGCAAGCAGATTGCTCCGTCATACCATGTCCATGCGACGATGCCGATCCTACATGATTGCATCTTCTCGCTGGGCAACTGCTTGGACCACGCAGCAAGCCGCGTGACTGACCATGAGCCCCGAGAGCACGGATCGCGGAGCCCCACGTCGGCTCGACTCGAACCGATGCAACTGCAAGCGCAGCACGCGCAGCTCACCTCGCTTGCTCGCCATGCCATCCATAGGCTCGTGCTCGCCGCTCTCCTCTTCCAAAAATCTCGCTTAGCCGCCCCCCGCCGGCGTGCAAGTCCCGCCGTCCCAGTCGAAATTCACCGTTCCGCGATTTCCCTGGCGTTCCGGCCGACTTGGGCCTTCATTTCGGCCGTCATCAACCAGAAGATGCTGTCGAACAGGACCAACAGCTCGGTTGCAGCTCTGCCCTTGGACCTTGCATTGCCATGGCCTTGGGATCATGCATGAACGTGCTTCTGCGACTCTGGCTCCGCTCGCTAGCTGAATGAAATGTGCACAGTCACCGCCGGGATGTGGGGATGTTCCAAGTGTGGGGTCGACACCTGTCAGACATGGCTCGACGCGGTCCTCGAGGCAGATGCGCAAGGTGGACACGCAGTCTCTGGCTGAATTCCCCACACAGCGCTACCTGACGCCTTTGGGGCCCCTTCTGATCCTCCGCGAGGGATCGCCTTCGCCGTGATTTGGTCCTGCCGCGTTTTCCTGTTGCTCTCGATACAGGCGACTATGCGGGGCGCATGGGCTTGCCAGTGTTGCACCAGGAAAATGGCAGACGTCCATCCGAATGGCTACTGAGGGCAGGATCTGCACAGCAGCTAAGCGAGATCAGGGGTGGCCCTGCATTCGCTGCTACTGCTGCTGCGAGACCGTTGCCTCTCTGAGCCCCATCCATGAAGCCGTTCAACCTCGCTACGCCTTCGTGCTTCACTGTAGATGCCCATGTGCGAGCATCGCCTTGACCGGGGCTCGCAATGAAGATATAAGAGAGCCCCTCATGAGGTTGAGTCCCCCCCCCCCTTCCCGTCTCGCACGCTTCTTCCCTCCATCCTTCCCTTCGACCATTTGACTATCCACCTTCTTCGTCATGCGGCTATCTCCTCTAAATCTGGTCGCAGCGGCAGCTGCCGCCGTCGGCCTGGTCTCAGCTCTCCCCTCAGTAGCTCCTCAACCTCGCGGCGCTGATTGCCAGCCCACAGTCAAGCTGCATCAGGGCACAGTCCGTGGTATCGTCGACGCCAATTATGGTCTTGAGCAATTCTTCGGCATTCCCTATGCCAAGGCCCCCATCAACAATCTCCGCTTCGCCAAGCCTCAACCTGTCGACGGTCACCCGGGCTCAACCATCGACGCGACCCGCTTCGGTGACATCTGCATGCAGCCCGCTGCCCCCTCTCCGCTCTACAACATGAGCGAGGACTGTCTCAACATCAACGTCGTCCGTCCTGTCGGCACTACTGAACATGCCAAGCTCCCCGTGCTCACCTGGATCTACGGCGGGGCGTTCTTCGTCGGCAGCACTCCCGCCTACAACGCAAGCGAACTCGTGCAGAGGAGCGTCGACATTGGCAAACCCATCGTCTTTGTTGCGATGAACTACCGCGTCGGACCGTTTGGCTTCATCGGTGGGTCGGAAGTGGCTGATTCGGAGGGGGCGACGAGCAACGCAGGGTTGTACGATCAGCGTCTCGCTATGAAGTGGGTCAAGAAGAACATTGGAAAGTTTGGCGGCGATGCGGGGAGGGTGACGCTCTTTGGCGAGAGCGCGGGGGCGATGAGTGTCGCACTTAACAACTTTGCCTACGATGGCGACAACGAAGGGCTTTGGCACGCGGCGATCATGGACTCGGGTGGCATTGCACCCGGCCCACTGCTCACGCCCAAACATCCGGCCGTAGAGAAGTCCTTCGAAAGCCTGGCGGCGGGCGTTGGGTGCACGGGTGGCAACGGGACGCTGCTCAAGTGTCTTCGTGCCGCAAACGCGAACGATGTTCTGGAGGTATCCTTTGCGCTGACAGGTCAAGCTGGAGGGACGTTTCCGATTGCAGGCGCCCTCGCCTGGCTCCCCCTCGTCGACTACGAATTGATCACCAACTATCCCTCCGTCAATCTCCCCCAGGGCAAGCTGGCCGACATCCCCGTCATCGCAGGCAACAACCTCGACGAAGGCCCCCTCTTCGCCCAGCAACACCTCAATTCCTCTTCAAACTTTGAGACCTGGGTCCGCTCCGCCGCGGTCATCTACAACACCTCCTACACCGAGCAAGCTCTTCAGCGCGTATTTTCGGCCTACCCAGACATCCCCTCCCTCGGCTCGCCGTACTACAACGCCGAAACGACCACTTCGGCAGGCACCACCAACCTCACCTCCCGCGTCTATCCACCTTCGACCGGCAACCAGTACAAACGATCCGCCGCCTTCTTCGGCGACTTCACCTTCCAAGCCCACCGCCGAACCTATCTGCGCGCCGCCACTGCCGGCAAGAAGAACGGGAAGAATGTATGGTCCTTCGAATTTCAGCAGAATGACAAGTTCGCCAATGGCACCGGCAGCCCGCTGGGTGCGTACCACGGTAGCGAGCTCAAATACTTTTTCGTCCTCCCCGATGGCAGAATCAAAGACCCCGTGCTGGAGGACAAGATGCCCAGAGCATACATCAGTTTTACCTACTACCACGATCCGACGGTGCTGAGTGGATTGGATTGGCCCAGGTACAGGGAGGGTGGGGAACTGTTGCAGTTGAAGGGCGGGAATGTCACGCGGATCAAGGATACCTACAGGAAGGAGGCGATGGAGGCGTTGACTAATGAACGCTCTGCGAAGGTTTTTGGGTTCTGAACAGCCCTCGCCATCAACAATTCACTATGAGCGGTTGGTAAGGGACCTCGGAAAGCAGTGGAATTGCAACAGGAACCGGCACAAGGAACACGCATGCGATGAAAACCTGGTTTGACGATTGTGATGCGCTGTCTAAAAGTGATCGTCGTGAAAGTCGGAATAGTCGATCTCGAGACGAGGCGGAATGACGAATGTATCGCTATCGTCGTCGTCCAACACCACAAACTCCAGCATCCTCTCCTGTCCCTCTGCCCCTGTCGCTGCTACCCACCCCGAATCCTGGCACAGCTCCCCTAACCTGCTCACCACCATCTGCAGCGCTCTCCCCACCGCCCCCTCTCTCTCCTCCACCCCCATCTCCAGCAGCTCCTCCACCACCCGCATCTCCACCCCTGTCCGCACGCTTCTCCCCTCCACCCGCACCCGCACATCCGCCGCCTCCTCCTCCACCATCCGCATCCTATCCCTCCCCTCCTTCCCATCGATAAAATCAAACTCATCCTCGCGCTCCTCGTACTCCTCGTTCTCCTCCAGCTCCTCAAACCCTGGAGCGTACGCAGACCAAATCTCCTCGCTCGGGGTAAACCACACGTAGATCGCGCCTGTGTTGCTGGCACTCGCGAGCATCGGTCTGTTCGGATGCCAATCCACGCCGATACTCCAATCCTTCGGCCCTTCCAGGATTTTCGACAAAGTAGAAGAGGTTCGGTCCCAAACATAGACGTTATGAGACGCCTTGTGCGCAGCACCGGCAAAGATGTAGTCGGATGAAGGGCTGAAGCCGATATTGTTCCAGGCGGTGCGTTGGATCATGTCTTGAATCTTGTGGACGAGTGTCAGGTTCAGGGAGGTTCGAGAGCGTTTTGCAGGCCGCCCCTCTTCCGAGGTGGTTGAAGTGGTGGTAGAGACGTGGAGAAGACGTAGTGCACGATCGTTGCAGTTGACCACGAGGTATCGTCCGGCCGAATCGAAGGATAGCTCCTTGACGCCTGAGCTGGTCGAGAGGACTTTTTGCTCGTCCAGCAACTCGCCTGAGATGGCGTCAAAGATGAGAAGGGAGCCCTTGGAGGTTCCGGCGACAACGAAGCGCGAGTCGGGCGTGTAACGGGCTGCTGTGATGCCGGCTGGTGTTGAGGTTTCCGCTTCCTCTTCTGACGAGGAAGGCTTTGTTGTGGTACCGATCAGAGGTATACGCCGGGGCGCGGAGTGCACATCTTCCACCTCGACCTGCGCGCCCTTTCTACGTCGCAATCGAACTCGCTCCTGAAGATCCACCAGAAACGCCTCCTGAGACGCGAGCACCACGAGCAACCGTCTGCTGCTATCCGGCGCGAACTGGACCGACGACACGGCGCAGTCGAAGCGTATCGTCGTCTTCCTCTCGCTTGCAAATGGCAGTCTTGCATCCATCGTTCCATCTCCATTCATCCCCTCCCTTCCCACACCTGGTGGATCTCTCATCGCCGCTCCACCCGCACTCTTCGCCTTCAGATCCCAAACGATGACATTCCAGTCGTTGGAACAGCTCGCCAGGTACCGGTTGTACGTACTCCACGCCAACCCTGTCACCGCACGGACGTGACCGGAGAGCAACCGAAGCACGGATCGGGTCTCGATGTCCCAGACGGTGATGTAGCCGTCCGAACGACCGACGGCGAGGTACTGGCCGGAAAGGGTGGAGCGGCCGTGGTTGAAGAGGAGCGTGCTGCATTCGGCCGTGGAGAGCGTCGAGGAGACCGAGTCGGGGATCTCGATGGTGAACGGGTTGAGGAGTTGCGCGTTCATTGTTGCGCTTGGACGAAGCTGATGCTAAGCCAGTGAGGTCGCAGATGGTGTGGTGAGGCGGAAGAGAAGATGCGAAGGTGAGCCACGCGGGGTGAAAGTCTGAGCGTCGAGTAAATTCAGGGTCCAGCTCTTTCTTCTTGAGGTTCACGGACACGCGACTGCTGCAGCTTCAGGCGGCGCGACTGAGCACCTTTGACTTCCACTCAGGATGCCATCGAAGCGCTCAGAAGGTGACACATGGGCAGCTGGATAGAAATGCATGATTGCAATGTCGAGTGAGGAGCGTGGATGCAGCTTGAGCTTGACAATGGGTACGAAAGCAACGAGCCTGGTCTCAGAGGTAAAAGTTTCGCCTCGAGACGCTCATCTTCGGCTTCCATTGGAAGTCCATGCCCACCGTCTCTTCCTCTCCGCGCTGTCTCTTCTTCTTTGACGACGACGAGCCCGTCCCTTCTGCGCTCACTGTCTTTCCACTCAATGTTGACCCCTCTGCGTCCACCACTTTCTCTCCTTCCTCGCCCTCCTCCTGCCTCGACAGCACCTCCACCTCCTCGGGCTCCAACTCGGCGTACTCCTCGCTATACTTTCCATCCCACACGCCCGCGCCCTTCGGCAGCCCCTCCTTCAGACTATGCAACTTGAGCGTAAACCTCGGCCCGATCTCCTGCAGCGCCGTCTTGGTGTCGCTCTTAAACATATACCTGTGCCTCCTGAAAAAGATGTAGTCTCGCTGATTATGACATGTCACCGCCTGTCTTCCCTCCAGCTGGGGGATCTTGGGAAACAGACTCTGCAGTACCTTGCCGACACGGTGACCGAGGACGGTGGTAAAGTTGTTGAGGATGAGTTCTGGGGTGTGTGGTGTGGGGCGTGCTTTGCCGTAGATCTCGGCGCCCGTGCTGATGGATGTGAGGCGGAAGAACGCTGTGGGCCCGTGAGGAAGCTGAATGACTGTGAGCGCGAAAGGCTCTTTGCGGGATTCGCCGACGACAAGGACAGCGCCGAACCGACGTTCGCGCGCCCAGCCGCAGATCTTGCCCAGCCCTACACCCTGTGCTTTCGAGCGCGGGCGGTATTCCGCACCGGGAAAGACGGAGAGCAACTCGTCGACAAATTCGCGTGTCTTCTCGGAAGGGTGCGAGCGTGCGTTGAGCGAGTCGAGATGCGGTGATGTCGAGGAGGACGGCATCGACGTCGTGATCAGGATGGCCGGTGGCGCACTGGGATCTTCATCATCATCGATCTCTTCCGCCGCCTCCTGCTCCTCCTCTTCCATCATCTCCTCCGCATCGTCCTCATCCGAGTCCTCACCATCGCTCTTCTCTCCCACCTTCTTGTCCAAGCTGCTCGGTCCAGGCCCTTCGTGCGTATTCGGCGCATTGATAATGGTCGGGTTAAAATCACGCGTGTTCTCGATCGTCCGCGTCTTGTTCGCCGCCAATCGGGCCGCTTTTTTGGCAGCACCGTCCTCGCCGCGCTCCTCCTTAGCCTGAGCGGATCGGCGTGCGAACTTGTCCTTGCGCTTCTCGGCCTTGTACTTGCGATAGAGCTCGGTGCGCTTCATCTTGTTGCCGACGTGCTTGAAAGAGCCAGAGGCGGCGGGCTTGCCGCCTGTGCCCGAAGAGGAAGCTTCTGCGTTGCCCGGCATGGTGAGAGCTTCTTCTCTGTTCGACTCAGCTGCTGGTCGGAATGTATGTGTGCGAAATGGACCTTGAGCTGCTCCAAGCTGAGTCGAGATCGTTGCGAGACCAGTTCAGGGTGTTCAAGATGAGGGGCAGCGGTGAGGGGTGGAAGGCCAAGATGCAGGGTTCGTTGGAAATTTTGACAGAGAAATTTAAGCCGCTCCACACTCTACCAAAAAGTTGCCCTGCACGTGATGGTGTGAAAAGCTTGATTTGTCATGCTCTTGTAATTTGATCATCGAAATCACACCCGAATTCAGCCTTTGGTCGGAAAGCGCTCTCATCGCCATCATAGGTTTCGATACCGACTCTTCTCACCGTCATCCCATCTCCGCAAACCTCACATCACAGATATCCATCGTCAACATGTCCATCATCGCTCGCCAGACCGTCCGCTCCGCGCGCACCGCGCTCCGCCAGCAGCAGGCTCCCCTGCTCCGACGAAACCTCCACGTCGACAACACCGCCGAGACTGTGAGTTTTCCATCATCCTTTCAGCCTCCCAGAGAGCGAGCAATCGAGCATCGCACATAGCAGCCGCCCCTCGCATGACTTGCTGGCAGACGACACTTGCTGCTGCCATCCGACAGCTGCCAGATGTTGTGATCATATGTATCCGTATGCTGATCTGTGACACTCTATTCCTCTTGCGTCTCGAACCTCTTCTCTTCGATGCTTTCGCACAACAGTCGCTGCCCTTCCCCTCGGGCCCCACGCGCAAGGTGCCCGTCGCCATCGGCCTCACCACCTTCCTCGTCTTTGGCTTCTCCCTCCCCTTCATCGCCGCCAAGTTCCAGATCGCCAAGGCCTCGTGGTAATCGCTTTTGCGGGATAGCAAGGCGAACGCACTCCCGAAGGTGTCGCTCTAGTACACTCGTAGCGCACGCATGATCTGTTGATCAAGATCACGTCTTGCCATCTTCAATACAAGCATTTCACCGTTTTGCTAGCGTGCATTTCACTCAGGATGATGCTGGGAAGTTCAGGTCCAGCTTCCGACTTCAGATTCAGGGCTGAAGATGAAAGGCCGGTGCTGCTCGTGTGTTTGACGAACTCGTCTTCAAGCAGCAAGCATTGGCATCCGACGTCACAGTCGTCGCTCTCGCCTGCTCTTGGTGACTTTTCATTCCTTTCCATAATATGATTCTGAAACAACGTGAAGGCATGGGCATGAGCCCTGCGATGCGAAAGAAATGCATTCTCTCAACGAGCCGCCTTGACCCGGGCAACACGGCTCTTGCTCTCCTTGTACAGCCACTTGACGTACCTCCACAGCACAAACGGCACGCAGACGGCGACAAAGACGATGCCGCCAAACCACGCGTGCTGATCGCTCTCCAGCTCGTTCCCCGGTCGCGCCACATTGAGCGAAAAGATCGACGTGATGAACACGATGATCAGTACGGTCGTCGCGACGCTCGCGAGCGTCAGGATCGCCGTATCCGCCCCCTGCCGGAACTTTCTGTTCTCGATGGTGATCTGAGCGAGGTAGGTGTGGTGGATCTCGGACAAGCGGCCTTCGCCCGAATTGAGCTGGTTGAGCATCGAGATGATGTGGTCGTGCACATCGGACATGTACATGCTCACCTCGGTTCGGGCGAGGGTGCTGCGCGAGTTGCCGCCAATCAACGCTTCTTCTCGCCGCTGCAGCTGCTGCATGTCGGCAAGTCGTTTTCGAAGACCCTTGACCGCGTCGTTCTTGGGTCCGAGCAGACGCGAAAGACCAGTGACGATCTTGCGCGTGTCGGCAATGCGGTGCAGCATGATGCTCTGGTCTGCGGCGGCCTGCGTGTCGAACACGGAGTTGCTCGCCTCGTCGATCTCGGCTGCCGTACGTCGCATCTCGGCCTCGAGCGTGTCTTTGAACTCCCACTCGGGTAGGCGTGAGATGGTCACTTTTTGCTTTTGCTTGACGAGGAAGTCGGGGAGGCGATTGAGAATTCCGTCGCCCAGAGGCAGGATCGGCAGCGGTCGCAACGCACGGATCGTCTTGAGTCGACGCACTTCCAGCATCGGCGTCCGCTTCTCCACCTCAGACACCGTGGGTGACGACATGGCTGAGACAGGCTCGACACTGATGAGTCGGCCCTGAGGATTGGAGCCGAGCAACGCTCGTTGACGTCGCTGCTTGGGCGCGAAGCTGGTCTTTTTCTTGCGGCTGGTCGAGCTGCTGACCGGCACGCTCGCCAAATCTTCTACCTCGACGACTTCCGACTGCACAAACGAGATGAGCGGGAAGAAGGCGTCGACCACCGAGTCGTAGAGATCGTGCGCGATCCAGTCGGCTGTCAGCTCGACGGGACGCGTGATCTCCAAGAGACGGGCGGCGACGCGATCGATGTGCTTGCTGACGTCTTCGAAGGCGAATGAGATGACGCCGTGCGAAAAGACGAGAAGGTAGAGATTGTTGCCACCAACACTGACGCCCTCGAGACCCTCTTTGCCGCCGATACCCTCGACGATCTCGACGCGACCTTTACCAAGCCGTGCTGGGGCTGCGAGACGTGCGTTATGTCCGCCGTCCTGGTGTTTGTTCGAGTGTCCGTCCTCAGGGCTCGTCGCGGTCTTGTCAGCGAGGTCACGCAGCTCCAAGCTTTCAGACTTGGTGTCTTGTCCGTTGTCTTCGCCGTTCTTCGTCTTTGCCTCAGCCTCGCCGTGGACGGTAGCACTGGAAGATCCAGACCCGGTGAAACTCGGTGAGCCAGGTGAGCCTTTGATGCTTGTCGACGTATATCGGAAGTATCGCTCATCGATGGCTCGAATGACGACAAAGTAGTAGCCAAGTCGATCAAAGACGTCGACCTTTTCGCGCGGGTCCTGCTGCAGCACATCTTCGACTGTGAGCGGATGCATGGGAAAGAGCTTGGAGATCTCGTGCATGTCTTTGTAGGTAGGGCAGTGGACGTGAAGCCACCATGCGCCTTCATCTTCCGCTGCGGTCGTCGCTGCGGTCGCTTTGCTCGGGTCGCCATCCGATGGCGTTTTTGTCGTGCTGTTTTGACTGCCCTCTTTCCCAGCCGACGGAGGATCCGAGGTCAGAGGGGCGGAAGCGCTGTCCTTCCCAGCGCGCTTCTTTCCAGAGGCTCGCAGCTGCGAAAAGATCCGTGGAGTGCGACCAAAATCTCTGCCGAAAGCTGTGGTATAGTTCGGGCTGAGTGGGATGTCGGACAGATGTCGGCCTGTGCGCGTTTCCTCTTCTTGGTCGGCTGGAAGGTTGTGATGGTAATCCATGTAAGACGGTTGTTGGCCGCCCGGTGACGAGTGCTTTGGAGAGGAAGACGCATGCCTGAGATCGCTGCCCCTTCCGACGAGGTCGTGCTCTTCCATGTCATCGGGCAATTCCAAGGCAGGTGGAGGAAGAGCCAGGTCACCGTCGAAAAGGTCGAGCTCATCTTCTTCGGGTGCTTTCGTAACTGGCTCGGGAACGGGAGTCTTTCGGTGATGATGGGACGTCTTTCCATCCTTCTCATGAGCGGTCTTGTTTCGATGGTGGGCTTTCTCGACTGCAGCTTTGGCGGCGTGGCGATGGTGTCGATGGAGCGTTGGGTACGCTGCTTCGGGAGCAAGACCCATGTCGCCGCCTTGCACATCGGCCTGTCGAAGGTAGTTTCGCATGACGTAGAGCTGATTGCGGACCTGAACCCAAGTCTGCGTCCTCATGGTCCTCTTGAGTACGACAGAAGTGCCCTGCTGTGGATCCGGGGTGGCTTCCAAGGTGGACAGCGTGGTGCAGTCCAGATCCATGGGGAGCTTCATCGGCGTGAATAGTTGATACTGTGTCACTCCACCGGCTAGCTCCTTGGCTCGCATAGCCTTGGCACGAGCACTTCGACTGGGCTTGGGCGGCAATCGACCTTGTCGAATGAGCTGGGCTTCGCGCTTCTTTGCGCGCTTGGCGGCCTGCCTTGCCTTTTTGATCTGACGCTTCTCTGCAGCCTTTTTGCCGCGCGGGAAGTCGGTCAAGGGGGCAAAGTAGGGCGTCAAAGGACCTTTGCGACTCGAGACTGGTGAACCGGGTATATCGCTAGCTTCGGACTGATCGGCGCGTGAACGAGCTTTGGCGCTGCGGCGGGACTTGCCGCGCACATTTGAAAAGGAGAGACGACGTGCTGAAGAGCGTCGTGAGCGTGCGCCGCTTGTAGTTGATGATTTGCTGCTGGATGAGTTTGAAGACGAGGATGACGAAGAGGAGCCGGAGGACGAATCGTCGGAATCGGAGCTAGAGGAAGAGCTGGAGCTGTCACCAAAGAAGGCTCGCAGGCGTGCAATAGTGATACCTCTACCCGAGCTTGAAGAGCTGGAGGAGCCGCTGGAAGACGAAGAGGATGATGACGAAGATGAAGAGCTGCTCGAGCTACTGGACCCTGCGCTACTGCGGGCGGAGCTGCGACTTGCACGACTGCTGCGAGAGCCGCGTCGTGAGCGAGCCCTGCGCGATCCTTTGGCGCTGCGACGTCCACGTTGAGTTCTACGGCGCTCTCGAGATGCTGTGACGTAGTCGTCCAGATTTCGATACGTGTCCTCAACCTCGAAGCTGGGAGGCAGATCGACCTTGCGGACGCGTCTTTGATCTGGAGCGAATTGAAGTCTGCGTTTGGGCTTGCGACCCACTTTGGAAGCCATGGCAAGTGCCGATGCGGTGGGAGCATTTGCTTCTGGTACGTCCAAGGGAGGCTCGGCTGGAAGCTCTACAATCTCGTCGCCAAGCTGCGCGGCTCGTGGAGATGTACGAGGCATGTGCGAGCCGGCTCGCTCTTGTTCGTCATCGGCAAAGTCAAGCTCGGCATCCCGCTCCTGGCGTGCTAGCTTCTCGAGCCTTCTCGCCTCTCGTCGAGCGGCTCTTCGTGCTTCTTTGGTTCTCTGAACCGAAGAGAGTTCGAACACGGGAGAAGGTCGAATTCTAGTCCTGGGCGAAGATGGCGCGATGTTTGGTGATGGACTAGAAGGGGCAGCGAAGCTGGCAACTCTGCTGAAGGCGGCTTTGAGCGGATTGGATCTGGAACGATGATTTGAGTCCTGAGAGTTGCTGCCTATCGATGCGGCGCTTTTGGCACTGGCTGAGGTGGCTGTGCGATGGAATGAGGTCGAAGCTGTTGGAGGTGGTGGAGGATAGGCGAAGGAGGAGGGACCGGCTTGTGAGGATGAAGAGCCAGCACTGAAGATGGAAGTGTTGAACATGGAGCGTACGGTAGCAGGGGGCCGTTGGCGTTGAATGGTGCGCTCTGCAGCGGGTGGCAGAGAGCGCAAGGCGTCGTCCATGAGGGCATCCTGACGATTAGCTGGTCTCCTTGGTAGAGGAGGCACATCTGCTGGTAGCAAAGCAGCAGGCGGTAGCGCTGGCTGGCCGAGGTCAAGAGAGGCTGAGTCGATGTCTTCGTGCTGATGCGAGGCGGACGTCGAAGAAGCAGCCACGTTCTGCGCGCCGTTGTCGATCTGGCTCGAAGTGCCTGAGGGCCCAGCCTGACGAGCGTCGTCCGAGCCCCTAGGCGCGGGAGCTGCGTCGGACATGATGACTACGCTTCGAATCTTGGCTCTGGGATGGAAGCTGACTACGGAGCAGCTCAGTAACGGAATCCTCCGACGTTGGCGTCTACGGTCGGGCCGATGCGTGGGAACCCATTCTCTCGGCCAAGTGTGCCGACAGAGGTATTGCAGTGCTGCGACAGCACAACTCCGAGATTCAAAGTACAGCAGGAGACGGATTCGAGACTACACGAGAAGCCATGTCTGCGTTTGCCGATGAGCGCAAGGGTGGAGATAGGAACGGTGCGATGGTGGACGAAGGGAAGGCGAGCGGTGATGGCAGGATGAGTGTTGTTGAAAGCAACCTAAAAAAGTCGCATTTTTTGGCCAAATTTAGCTTTAAGTTTTCGAAAAATAGGTCAATAAAAGCGTTTTGGACGAGGGCTGCTGCTGCTGCTGCTGCTGCTGCTTGCGTATCGTGTGACAAAGAAGGGTCTGTCGAGAGATGAAGCTTCCTTGCGAGTGCCGGCCTGCGAGATGAAATGGGCCTGTTTGCCCTGTACTGTAGACTGCTGTCCAGGCGGCTCTCTGCTGCATCACATCGAGCAAAGAAGAGTGTCGAGGCTCGTATGCATGTGTATTTGGTGCCCATCGCTGCTGAGTGAACCGGCGGCAAGGCTGCACGGTTGAAGACCCAGGGCTCAACGCAGAAAGAAGAGTCAAAGCTGCAAGATGCTCTTCTCCGCGCACGTTTTGCTTGAAATCATGCCGAGAGTTTGAGCCAGAACGGCAACCAAGCCGATGCGTTCTCGTTCCTCGTCGGCAGAACACGACGATCTCACATTTGACCGCCAAAAATGGTAGCATGACATCGAAGGGGGTCTCACGATAGCCCCTGTCGAAAGCAAGACGGCGATGATGGGAGCAGCCGGGCCAAGATGACGAAGAGACGCGTCGCTGATCTGGCTGTGCTGTGCTGTGGAATTTCTCGAAATTTGTGCGCTTTGCTGCTGCCGCTGCTGTCGGTGCCCACCTCATGTTGATGTTTTTTCTCATCGTCTGAAACCTGTGCTGCTGTGTGTGCGCAAAGGCCACCACCGTCAGATCAACTCCACAGAGCTCTTCTCGTCATCGTCACAATCTTCCAGTACCTCAGCATTACAAAACTGAGTCTGCTCGCTTCTAATCACCTTCCCTAGTCTCGGTTGCGTATACTCTCTTTGACGTCACCTACGTCGAGCACAGTCTCTTCAGTTGGCCAACGATACTCAGCGCTGGTCCCACCTCGAATTTCTGCTCTCAGACCCCTCGGTCGGATCGATCCGATAACCACAGCCCTTATCGCGTGACTTGCCTATCTTCTGAGTCAAGACATCGCCAAAGCATCCGATCCGAACATCTTTTGCTCAAAGCACAGCTGAGCACGGCCCTTCTCTATAATCACATACGCAGGATCCGTTCGCGCGGCACCACTCATTCCGGCCGGAAGCCCATCCCGAACTCAGCCACATCGAGTCAAAGCGCACACACGCACTGCTCTTCATTATGCCTTCCGACCGTCGCTCAGCTTCGGCGGGCTCAGGTCACAGCTCACGTTCACGAGCAGAACGCGCAAGCGACAGCATGGGTCATGACGGTGGTGAAGCCGGTCGACGCATCGCCGCAGAAGACGAGTACATCCGTCGCGAACTCGCAGAGACTACCTCCTTTTGCAACGCTTTCTGGGGTCAAGGTGACGTCGGCTTTGAAGCCATCTCGGCGCGAATGAAAGCGTCCCAGCGCACCCTCGACGAACTCAAGTCGCTCTACAAGGAACGCGCCGACATCGAGGCCGAGTATGCAAAGCGACTCTCCAAGCTCTCCCGTTCCGCACTTGGCTACAGCGAGACAGGCGCCCTCAAAGCGGCCTTCGAGGTCGTCAAGGCAGAGCTCGACACCACGTCCCGCACCCACAGCGACCTCGCTTCCATGATCAAGAAGGACCTCGAGGGCGCCGTCACCGATTTCGCCAACAAGAGCTGGAACTCGCGCAAAGCGGCACAGGCCAACATCGAAAAGTTGCACAAGCACAAGCAGACCCAGGAGAGCTACGTCAACAAGTCGCGCGAAAAGTACGAGCAGGATTGCATCAAGATCAACGGTTACACCGCCCAGAGCAGTCTCGTTCAGGGCAAGGACCTTGACAAGGTCGCCTACAAGCTCGACAAGGCCCAGGCCACCGTTAGTCAGAACGACAAGGACTATCAAAACTTTGTGCGCGCTCTCCGAGACACCACCGTCAAGTGGAATGCCGAGTGGAAGGCCTATCTCGATCAGTGCCAGGATCAGGAAGAGGAGCGCATCGACTTTACCAAGAGCAACCTCTGGAACTTTGCCAATGCCGTCTCAGCCGTCTGCGTGGCCGACGACGAGTCATGCGAGCGCATCCGCGTCAGCCTCGAGAATGTCGACACCCCACGCGACGTGCAGTTCTTCATTCAGTACTGCGGTACGGGCTCGCTCATCCCTGCACCTCCCGAGTACATCAACTACGCCAAGGGACAGGCACCTCCTGCGCGACCCACTTACCATACAGCTAGATTCCAACGTAACACAACACGTCCTACGCAGCTTCCCGTACCGCAACAGCCGCCACAGCAAGAAGAGCAGCATCAGCAGCAACAGCAACAGCATCATCAGCCGTCACCTATGCAGTCACAACCTTCATCGCAGGCAGCGTCGCCTCTCCCGCCACAGTCCGCACAGCCCGTCCAGCCACTGCAGCCTGCCACGCAGCCAACACAAGCTTCGCGCAACGGTGCTTACCAAGACAAGCCCGTCCCTCCTCAGCCGTTTGAGCAATCCGGCGAGCCGTCGCACAGACAATACGAGGCCGAGCCGCAGCAGGCCGCGGCTCCTGCTTCCTCTCGTCCTGCGCCGGCCGCTAGTGCTGCCGATGACGAAGATCCCATTGCCAAGGCCCTCGCCAGCTTGCGGATGCGTCCTGGCGGAAAGTCGCCCGTCCCAGCGCAAAGAGACGTCGAACCCCAGCCGCCTGCGCCGTTCGCTCAACCAGGTCAGATCGTCCACAACATGCCTCCTCAGCATCGAGCCCACTCTCCTGCGCCATCAATGGCCAGCAATCTGCCACCTCGCGCTCGCTCGCCCTCAGCCGCCTTCATGCAGGCTCCCGCACGCGCAACGTCGCCCTTGCCAGTCGAGGACGTGGTCGGGCAGTACGGGCAATCCTTCCCGGGCGAGCGCAAGTCGCTCTCTCGCCAGAACTCAGTTGCATCTCGTGCAGGCGGACAGGCAGCAAATGTACCGCCCAGCCCCACCAAGCAGCATCACGACCAGGGCTTTGCTGGGGTCGGAGCCAGAGGTCGAAGTCCCAGCCCACAGCCGTGGTCTCGACCACCTCAGCAGACGACGCAGCTGCAGTCGCAGCACCCTCAGCAGCAAGCAGCTCAGTCTCCACGAGTGCCAGCACCGTCCACGGATCAGCCCAAGAGCGGCACGCTTTCGCGACGACAATCGAACGCGCCTCCCGTTCGCAGCACCACACCGCTGGGCATTGCTCTGGATGCCACAGGCTCAGTGACTCACGACCAGATGGCCGTCGACTACATGAGGAGGGCGGGCAGCGTTCCACCGCAGCAGCAGCAGCCGCCGCAGCGACCTGCGTCCGCGGCGGCGCAGCAACCTGCTCGCCCACCCTCTGTCGTCCACGCCAACTACCAGCAGCAGCAGCCGCCACGTCACCAGGCCCACCCCTCTGTGTCAAGTCAGTACAGCGCTGCTCCAGCTCCACAGCTGCAGAACCCGTACGGCTATCAAGGTGCGCCGCCTGCTGCCGACGCTCGTCAGTCTTACCAGGGTCACGCTGCGCAACCGTCCGTGTACTCGACCGTTGGGCAGCCAGCACAGCAGCAGCAGTACGGAGGCTATGCACCTGCTGGGTACGGTCAAGGGCCCCAGCCTCCAGCGGCGAGTCACGGTGTGCCGTCTCAACTGGCGCAAGGCTCGCAGTACGGTGGCTCGCCGGCGCCAGTGCAGGGCGCTTACGCGGGGGCACCCCAGCCAGCACCTGCGCTCGCACAGCAAGGCTACTACGGCGCGCCTGCCTCACAGCAGCAGCCACCAGCTCCGTACCCGGGCCAGGAAACACCAGCGTCAGCGTACATGCACGAATATCTGCAACAGCAACAACAGCCCCCAGCGCAGACCCAACCGCAACGCGCCCCCAATGGTGTCGGCCACTCTCACCAGCCGAGCACGGCGAGCGTAGCGCCCTCGCACTACGGGCAGCAGCAGTGGGGACGAGCCACCAGTCCTGCTCCCGCGCCCGCCCCGGCTCCCGCCCCGGCTCCCGCGGCACCGCAAGCGCAGGGTCACGCTCCCACCGGGCAGTACAGCGACGCGGGCCAACCGATCCTGTTCTACGTCAAGGCGCTGTACGACTACCAAGCGACCAACCCGGACGAGTTCAGCTTTACGACGGGCGACATCATCGCGGTGACGCACACCGAGGCGGACGGGTGGTGGCAGGGCGAGCTGCTGGATGAGGCTCGACGCAAGCACGGCGCCAACACTTTCCCGAGCAACTTTGTCGCGTTACTCATGTAGGTCTTGCTCTCAAATAGAACAATTTGCCTTTCATAGATGTCATTGGTATTGCGTGAGTTCTGAGGTCTTGTCGTTGGGTTGCGTGATACGTTGGGTATATAGGTAGGCAGCTACTTGGAGTGGAAGAGGAGGGAGAGGAGCCAAGCGAACAGGAGGACCAGGAGGGCGATGGCGGTTTTGACGCGGGGACCGGTGAGAGGGGCGTTGCGGCGTTGCCTGTTCCGCCATGCCTCGAGCTCGTCGTCGTTGAGGTTGGTCGTTCCGCATTGGGCGATGACGCTCTCGTAGCCGCGAACAGGGGCGTCCATGGCGTCCCACCACGTCTTTCGGGAGGCGGTGAGCACGGCGCGTTGGCCCATGAGCGCACGCGTTTGACGATCCAGGATGAGACGCTCGAGGAGCATCGAGTAGGATTTGGCGCACTGTTGGAACCAGGGCGTGTTGGGGGTCATGGACGCTTTGAAGTCGAGGGTGGTTGGGATGGGGGTAGGGAGGCCGACTTGGTCCTGCGTCTGAGCTGGTTTGGAAGGGGACGAGGGGGAGGGGGGGAGGTTGAAAGCTGCACTGGATGCTGCGTTGGCGAACTCGGTTGCGATAGCACCACGGTTCTTTGGAGCGCCCGGCGTCGCCGGTCGACTCCCACCCACCGTCGCCGATTTGGCAACAGCATTCACGTCCAGCAACAACCCCGTCCTTCCATGGACAACCAGATCACTCGTGCCCTCCGCATGCATGCCCACCACTGGCAATCCACTCGCCAACGCCTCGAGCACCACCTGCCCAAACGTCTCGGTAAAGCTCGGGAAGGCAAAGATACTAGCACTCGCATACATGGCTGCGAGCCGGGAACCTTTCTGGTGCCCCATGAACGAGGCGTCCAGCTCGAGCTTGTTGCACAACCTCGTGAGGTCGCCGCGCGCCGGTCCATCGCCGACGAACACCAACTTGGCCTTGGAGCGCACCGATGTGGGGAGCAGGTGGAACGCCTCGATCAGCAGACGGAGGTTCTTCTCCCAGCTGATGCGGCCGACGTACAGCACGACTGTTTTGCTTGAAGCCGGTTCGGGGCTGACCCTCAGCGTCGGTGGGATTGCCGTGAGTGTGGACGCCGGCAGTGCGGGAGGAGGAAGAAGGAATCCGCTCGGCAGATCCGGCAGCCCGGTAAGGTCGTCGTACGCCGGAGGAGGGGTGAAGGCGCACTCTGGCGAAACCGGGTTGGTCGGTGGAGTTCGAATGAAGCTCTCATCCCCCTCTTTCCTCACAATCTTGACCCCCAACTTGCCTGCCAGATGCGATAAGGCTGCGTGTTCGCTGCCAAACATCGTCGTCGCATCCGCCGCCGCCACACTCGGGCTCAACGGCAATCGCAAACTCGCCGGTTTGGGCGTGCATCCCCAGCTCTCGCGCAGATTCTCATCCCTCGCCTGCGGGTTGAACAGCTCCGTATCCACCCCCCTCGACCAGATCTCCACGTTGGTGAACCCTTTGCCGCGCAACATCCGGCGCGTCGTCTCGGAAGGACAGAAGACCATCTCGCACCGATCGTGCAGATTCCGGGTCAAGTTCCACATCGTCCTCTCCAACCAAGGCATACCGAACAGCGTCGCGTACGTAGGCAGGTTCGTATGGTACGAGCTAACGCAGGGGACTTCGGGCAGATACTTCTGGACTGTGGGAAGCATCTGTGCACCGAGCCAGATGGGATCGACGAAATGGATGATGTCCGGTTTGAACTGTTGCAGACGACGAACGAAGCGCGGGCGCATGAAGTTGAGTTTGAGACCCGGGTAGATGATGAGGGGGATGCCGAAGGTTCCGACTACGGGATGGCCGGCGTAGTGACGGATGCCGGTTTCGGGACCAAGCACCATGGCTTCGTGACCTTCCGCGTTGAGATGCTCGAGCAGACGGGCGAGCGTTCGAGTGACTCCGTCGACTTTGGGTAGGAAGTTCTCGGTGATGATGGCTACGCGCAGCTTAGGACGCTTGAGGTCGCGCGGGTAGGCCGAGACGAGGTCGTTGACCGTGGCCATGGGCGTTACTTGAGGCTGCGACATGTTGCCTTTCGACTTGCAGGGGTGGCGCAGAGGGACGAAAGGGTGGGTATCAATGTCGTGAGAGTCGTGAGGAAGGTGGTGGTGAGCGGAGGAGTAGCGGCTATGTAGGGAAAGGAGGTTTATGGAGCAGGTTGCCACTTGAGGCTGCTGTTTGCGTCTCTGCCTTCCAGCACAGTGTCACACACCTGCAGAGACGCTCACACGCTCGCGTTTACGCGAACAGTCAGACGAGGAAGCGCATCGCTATGTGCATGGCGCATTGTTGACCTCCTCCGACGGCCGGATCGGCGTTCTGTGATGACAACGACGGAATGCGACGGCTGACCCTGCATGAGTGCAGACAATCCCACCAGCAGCAGTCACAGTCAGGGAGAACAACACTCGGAAAGAAGGGCTGCGAGCAAGCGAACGTGACACAGCAGCTATTCTGGTGCCGAGCGAGGGCGAGGACCCGTCGGCATGGTCGAGCAAAGTGACACACAAGGACAAGATCTGAGGAGGCCAAAGGAGCGCACGTTGACATGTCGGACTGTCCACGTCGCAGTCGGCAGGCTTGTGGAGCAGCAGCAGAACGTTGACTTCTGCCGGCAGCGTCGAAGATCAGCCATGCAGAGAGAGGCGCGGCGCTAATCGACCTGTTCAGGGTTCTCCCCTTCCATGCACAATTGCCGGCGTTTTCCTGCACCCCGCGCTCTGCCGGTGAGATGCGGATCGAATGGTGCGCTCGACCTCAGGCAATCGCAGTGAGCCCACTGGTCTAGTCAGAAGACGATAGAGCTGCAATGCGCAACTGTTCGACTGCCAGTGCAAGGTGACTGAAAAGATACCGCCACCAGGAGGCTGAGATAGGGGCGAGCTGTCAGCGTTTGGGCTGGTCGGACCAAGGCTGTCCACGTTCGTCCTTGGCTTGGACCTTCGGCGACAAAGCTTGTCCACGTGCAGGCCAAAAACATATATATTTATCCAAATTTATTTACGAGCGGAGTTCTGGCTCATCGGGTACGAACTTTGAAATCGGGACGATCCCTCCACAACTTTTTACCGTTGGCTCACACGTGTAGGTTCTTCTTGCGAACATGGAAGAGGTGCTTTCGACACCGTCAGCTTAGTTCCATAGCTGGCTTCCGCAGCGCACCAGGCGATCGAGCTCTCACAATGCCGAATCTCGGTACGCTTCTCTCCTTCCCCAGCAACAATGGCGCCGGCCCGTCGTCGACAAAGCAAAGAACGCCCATCCCACCATGCTCGTCGCACATCCTCGTCACGGACACCATCGACTCGCCAGCTCTCTTCGTCCTCGTACACTTTCTCAGAGCTGCGAATGTCATCAACAAAGCTAGTCGCTCCACGCTACCTCCAGCCATCGCGGATCGCAAGGGAAAAAGAAAAGCTCATACCAAGGTGATTTGGCTCGGCTGCAACTCGGACGGCCTCGTGCATCTCAAGAACATCACTCGCAAGTCGGCGGTGCATCTCGACGAAGAGATTCGAGATGGGGCGTTCTGCTGGATCGACAGCAGTGCTGCGGAAGAAAGTCTGGCAGGCGGCGTCGCTGCGATGAACGTTCAGGAGGCAGGATCGGCGGCGGAACAAGCGCTTCGCAAGCTGTACGTCAGGATAGCTGAACAGCTCCAGGACGCAGCTCCGACAGAGGACCAGGAGGCAGACTGGACATCGCGGAGCTTGGTAGTGATCGATGACCTGACCGCTCTAGCATGGTCCCTGGATCCTCACGACCCCTCCGGCCAGCCCATCGACGTTGCTCGGCTGCTGACCACCTGGCTCAGCTCGGTGACATCTCTTGCGACGAAGTATCACGCAAGCGTCATCACCCTCATGCACTCCGATGCGACTTCGAGCAGCAAGAATGGCGCTTCGGATCCCGTCGACGAGTGCTTGTTCAACAATGTGCTGCAGAGAGCAGATGTGTGGGTGGAAGTCAAGGAGCTTGCGAGCGGACGAGCGAGGGACTGCGATGGCGAGATTACGGTCCATCCTCTGGTGCGGCCGTCGTTGGCGCGTGCACTGCCCGCATCGAATCGTGCTCCTCCAGCTAAAGGGCCGACAGCGACGCCGCCATTGCAGGCGTTCGCGATCGAAACACCCTGTCCAAACCGCGCCAAGGCTATGCTGTATCGCATCGCACCCGATGGACAAAGCGCGGCACTCGGCGGTGCATCAGTCGGCTCCAATACGGGTCGAGTCCAGGTCTGGGCTCGAGGCACAGGTCGAGGCTTCTTGTAAAGCCATCGAGATCAGCACAATACGAATACATTAGCTTGAGGCCAGCTGCTACTTTACATGCGGAACAGTGAAACAACGTCCGAGGGTTCACGCTTCGCCCGCCTCAAAGGCGCAGCAGAAGAGCGAGTCGGACGCGAGCAAGATCTTCTGTCCATCCGGTGACCATTGCAGTTGTGACGCTTTGAGGTCGTCGTTGGGTATTGGGATCGCCTCCGCTCTCTGCCTGTACTCGTTCGATGACGATGGGATGAGTTCCCAGGTGTAGACGGCGCGATTGTCGCACACAACGCCGAGCTTGCCGACGTGACCCGGTCGCCAGCAGACCTTTCGAGCCGCGCTGTTGAGCTGCAGCACCGCAAGAAGGCGTGGCGATCCGACAAGCATTCTGCCTTCGCCAGGCTCTGCGAGGGCAAAGATCCACACGGCGTGCGGCAGTCGCTCGTTGAATGCCGCTAGCAAGTTGCCTTGCGGACTCCAGGCCATCCATGCGATGCCTTGTCTCGACCCTGGCTTGCGGGTGTCCGATTTGGACGCCGTCAGCGAAATGGGCAGGCTGGCCTGTTCCAATCCGACGATGCCGCGTGCTCGTGTTTCTTCCAGCCAGCTGAGTGGCTCTCGCCATGCGATGAGTGGGCCATACGACGGCATAAATGGCGCTTCTCTGCTTGCACGAATAGATGAGCTCGAAAGGTCCAAACAGGCCACCTCCTCCCATTCTAAGCTCTCGAGGATCCGCACCTTCTCGTCTCCTCCACCGACCGCGAGGAAGAGCGAAGATGGATGCCACTCGACCTGGCGGATGCCGCTTCCGCCACCCGCTACGACGCTGGCTAGATCAGCCGCTTCTGTGCGTCGTTTCGATGGTTGTCGAGGCTCGACCAGGGCTCCTGCTCGTGTGACTGGCGTGCTGGTGTCCGAATCGGGCTCGATGAGGAACGTGGCTCGGAGTGCGCCAAGCGGCGTGTAAATCTGCAGTTTGTACTCTAGTGGTCCTTCCCACACCGCCAAGCAGCTTCCATCCGGGGCCCACAGTACGTCATGTGCGTCGTTCATGGCGAGATGGAACCCTTGCTCCGCCTTCCACATCTCTTCCGACTTGGGTTTGTTTGTGAAGCTCTGAAGATCCTTGTGTGAGAGTCTTTGGCACGAGAACACGTAGAGAGAGTCGCGCTCGGCCCCTTTGAGAATGCTTGCAAAGTAATTGGGCTGCTTGGCGACCCAGGCGATCTTATCGTGCTTCGGCCCCTCGATAGCCGAGATGTGTTGGTCGACGAGGTTGTACAGCGAGGCTCGCAGATGGTTCTGGCTGAAAAGAATGAGTGTCTTGGGACCGGAAGGCGGCGCCCATGTCGCGTGAGAGAGACCGTCGGAGCCAGACGAGATGCGAGCGACCCAACCTGAGCCCGAGTCGGAGCCGTCGTTGGCTTCCTTAGCTGGGTCGAGCGACACGACGAAGACAATGCCATCTTCCCTCTGACCAGGATGTGCTGCCAGCAGGAACGCTCCATCGGGCGACCATTCGAGTGCGCTGATCGATGCCTCTAGTGCCCATGTGCGGATGACTTGCAGCGTCGAGCTGGCTCTCACGACGATCGAGCATGCATCTTCGCCGGTGACCGAGGCGAGGAAAGTCGAGCCTGGAGAGAAGGCGATGCACCGCCACGAGGCATGCCGGTATGCGGCGGTGAAATCCATTCCGCTTGGAGCTGGTCTATGGTTGAAGGAGAGATCATGTGCTCGACATCGCGATCTTTCAGGCCAGTGGATGGTGTAAAGAAGCCACCAGACCCTTGGGTCACACGAGTGTTGGTCGGCTTGCTCTGCCAACCTCGAAAACCTGCAGGGTCAATTGGCCTGCATATCACTCTCGCTCGACAACGCGTTCTCATGGCCTAAATTTGGCAGTCACGTGATGTCGAAATCCCGCACTTTGAATTGTCAAATTCGATGAAACGACTGCGCACCCATCTTCCGTCGTCACCATCACCACATTCCTATCCCCCACACCTTGCCAACTCTCTTGCCCGTCTTGGAGACGGACAGCCACCGCGATGTACGCAGACTTGGAGGAGGCACGCAATCGACGAGGTGGGCGCCGTCCATCTCGCAGCTCCGATGTCGAGACTGAAAGGAGCACCCCCAGATCGAGTCACGAAGATCAAGGACCCCGGTCCAGGGAGAAGGAGCTGGCAGAACAGCTGCGCAAACGAGCTCAAGCCTCTCGTTCTGGCGGCGTCAATGGGGACAGCTCGAGGGGACGAAAGCGTTCACCCTCCGTTTCGAGTGCTTCTTCGCGCGCATCTTCTCCAGCTCGATCCGCCGCACGTAGTCGTAGCCGCAGCAGGGACAGCGCATACAGCAGACGCAGCCACCATTCGAGGAAGAGCGTGTCACGAGCGGATGAAGAGGCGGAAGAGCGCAGGAAGCGACGCAGAGGCGAGGACATTCCTCGACGAGACCGAGATCACCACGACGACGACGCCGAGGAGCGCGCTCGAGAACGACGCCGTCGTCGAAGCGACCGGAGGGAAGCCTCTGCAGCGATTGATAGCCACCGCTCCAGTCCTGCTCCTTCATCCAGCCGTGCCGACCGCGATCGATACGATTCCTACTACGGTGACCGACGCGATGACCGACGCTACGACCGCGCAGGCGACCGCGGCCATCACCGACGAGGCAGCCGCTACGAAGATGACGCTCGTCGCCCTCCACCCAGACGTCGCGGCGGTCACTACGATAGTCCATCCGTTTCGACTCGATCTCGTCGCACTCCCAGCCCGGAGATCGATGACTATGAAGAGCGCTCCGTCTTCTGCAGTCAGCTCTCGGCTCGACTGGGTCAGCGCGACCTGGGCGAATTCTTCGAAGATCACCTGGGCGAAGGCGCTGTCCAAGATGTGCGCATTGTCATGGACCGCATGACGCACCGAAGCAAAGGTGTCGGTTACGTCGAGTTTGCTGCTCGCGAGCTGGTGCCGAAAGCGATGGACTTGACGGGCAAGATCGTCTTTGGCATTCCCATTGTTGTGCAGAGGACTGATGCTGCTCGCAACGGTGGTGCTTCGCAAGGTGCCGGCGATGCGGCCCAGCGTCATGGCATGGCGCCGCATCCCGCCGTGGCAGCAACCCAGCTCGACCCTCATGTTCTGGCGAACGCTCCGTTGCCTATGCAGTATCACATGGCTGGCGCACCTATCCACCTGAATGCCGCAGCTCCGGCACCACGAGCTCCTCGTCCCGGTCCCAGCATGCCCAACACCGAAGCAAGGCTGTACGTCGGCAGCCTGCACTTCAGTCTTACCGACGAAAACGTCAAGGCCGTCTTCGAACCCTTCGGCGAGATCGAGTACGTCGATTTGCACCGCGAACCGGGCACGGGCAAGAGCAAAGGTTTCTGCTTCATCCAATACAAGCAAGCCGAAGACGCCAAGAAGGCGCTTGAGCAGATGAACGGGTTCGAGCTGGCCGGACGCGCTATCAGGGTGGGCAACGTCAATGCCAAGGGAAGCGGCGGAGGCTCATCGTACCAGAATGGTTCTGGCCAGTCGGAAGGCGGCGGACACCTTCCGCAGCTCACGTCTGCCTTCGACGACGGCGGAGGTGCCGGTCTCAACCCAGAGCGACGAGCCGCTCTGATGGAGAAGCTCGCACGCAACAACGAGCCATCTCCGTCAGCCTCCGAAGCCGCGACGACGACGCAGGAGCGTCCAGCCGGCATCCCAGAATCGACCTCGACGTCGTTGCTCCTTAAGAACATGTTCAACCCGGCCGAAGAGACTGAGCCTGACTGGGACAAGGATCTCGCCGAGGACGTCAAGGACGAGTGTCAAGCCAAGTACGGACCTGTCTCCAGCATCCACGTCGAGAAGGACTCGGCCGGCGAGATCTACATCACTTTCGCCAATCTCGATGGTTCAAGAAAGGCACTCGATGGCCTCAACGGGCGATTCTTTGGTGGCAAGCCCATCAGCGCGCAATAGTAAGTCCATCCGCAATCGACACGCTTCTTTGCTTGACATCATGCTGACTATCCTCTCCTTTTCCGCTCTTCACTTCTGTCAACAGCATTCCGGACGCCTTCGTGCAGGCCAAGCTGGGTTGAGCCGTGGTCTCCTACGCCTTAAAGACGCCTCGATTACGCTCTCGCTCCTTCGGTGACGCTCACATCTTTCGATCATCTTCTCTCGATCTCCCTTGCGATAGCAGGCTTCACAGATGCCACTAGTGGCACGCCCACGCTGCTTCCCAGAACCAGCCTACTTCAAGGCATCAAGCACGTTTGCGCCTTTCAAAATCGCGTCAAGCCGCTAGGCTCAGCGAGACTCTCAACAGCAATCCCTACTTGCTCCATTTCCTTCCTGCATCAGACTCGTCTGGCTCATCCTCCGTCTTTTTCCCTCTCGACCGACTCTTTGCAGCCCTCGGTAGCCGCTTGTCTCCGCTCTCGGCAGAAGTCTTTCTCGACATACAGACAGGCACATAAGATCATGGGCGTCTGCGTGTGCCCGCCTGGCTACAATGACGCCCTTGACAGCTACTGCTGCCACGATCAGCCATCATGGGTATGTCTGCTCGAATGCTTTGGAGGGCGGGATCCGTTCCGATCAGACGTTTGCGCTCTCATGACCTGCAGTCGACCAACCAACATCTCTCTTCTTGCCTTTCCCGTGCCTTCCACTATTGCACTTGCTTTCCTGCTCCCTTTCCCTTCTTGACTGCGTTCTGCAGACTGCTCGCATCGCTTCCTGCGAACAAGTCGGCTCTTCTGACGTGTCGCTTCGTCGCGTTGGCAAGGGCCGAATTGCTCCCACGTCTCTGTAAGTGCTCGTTGACCGTCGAAAACCTCAAAAGATGTACATGTCATCAATGCGCCTCACGGTGCTGTTCCGATCTGCAATCTACGCTGCTTTGTGATCGCACACGCTTCGTCTTCCCGTGTGGTGCTGGTTCTACATTTCCTCGTCGTCATCGTCGAGCTCAAGATCAAAGTCGTCTGCTGGAAAGTCGCCGGCCTGGACCTTATCTGGCCGTACGAATCCGCCAAAGTTGGGTTTGCATGTGAAATATCGTTCGCCTGCCACGCTGCGCATACCAAAGTGAGATGGAGTTTGGGTCAGCGATGGCCTCTCCGTCGCTTCAAAGGGGTGTACTTACGAGCCGTCATTCTTGCCCACGGGTTCGTCGTATTCGACGCCCACCCATGTGCCTGTTGCGAACTGTGTCATGCCTACGAACCGCACCGTGCCCTTTCTCTGATTTGTCCCGGTGCCCGAGAGATCCACCTGACACCTCGCCCCAGCCTCGAGCCCCTCGGGCACGTCGATTTCCACGGATGCGGTGCTCGAGGTGCCATCCTTGCTCGGATCGAACCTGCCGAGCTTGTTCCGCTGCTTGAACGCCAGCACGGTATCCCGTCTCGCAGCGTACGTGTCGTCGTCCATGACGTATTTTTCGACGAGGCTCTCGTCTGTGTAGGTCTGGATGAGCTCCTTGGGGCGAGTATCGAGGATTTTGAGCGCCATACCGTCGACCACGCCAAGGTCTTCTAGTGTTCGGTCCTCGAACGGAGAATTCTGCGGGATGGCGGTGAGGAGTGTCGAGCGGACGGAAGAGGCGAATGGCGAAGGACCCGGGAGGGTGGATTGCTGCTCATGGTCGGTGCGCGCAGAGTGGATCTCGAGGATCTGGTTCGAGGGAGGGACGCCAACGATCGATTCGAGCCGGTACTTGAGGTCGTGCAGCCGGATAGTGGAGGGGATGCGACGCTCGGCGGAGACAAGCGTCGAGGGCGCGTGGATAAAGACGTTAACCACCGACATTGTTGCTCTGCAGTGACGGCGACAAGGTAGGTAGGGAGAAGGATGACGAAAAGGAAGATCGTCGAGCTCTAAATTTTGGACTGCAAAGGTGTTGGTCTTCGTTGACGCGTGGCTCGAGCCTTTCTTCTGGCAGCCCCGGCAATGCAGCACTTTTTCCGCAAAGTGACATCTGCAAAAGGCGCATGACTCAGGCTCGCCTCCGGCTACAAGTATCATGACCAGCATGCGAAGCCTTCTCTCACGTCCTCCACCACCTCTTCACACCACCAACAAACATGCCGAGCACCACACACGACGACGAATACAGCGTGACGCTGTGCACATCCAGTGCGCAGCTGCGCGGCGCCTGCGACGTGCGCATCGAGGTCTTTGTTCGCGAGCAGGGCTTCGACCTCTCGGACGAAATCGATCAGTACGACCCGCTCGCAGCGCACTTTGTTCTTACCCGCAAGAACAAACCCGACGTTGCAATTGGCACCCTTCGCCTGCTGCCGTACCCTCTACCCATCCCGAAGCCAGACGAGCCACCAGCAGAACCAGACCATGCCTCGTCGTTCCCCCTCGGCGGCAGTCGCAGCGAGTCCGCGATCGCCAGCGACTTCATCAGCGCCGCTTGGACGCACTACCCGCACCCGACGTCTGCTGCGCGGGATCCAGCGCAGACCAAAGCGGAGGAGAAGGAGACCGAGGAGCAGATGCCCGAGATGGGCGGCGCCAAGCTGGGACGTCTGGCGCTGATGAAGGAGGCCAGAGGGAAGGGTTTAGGCAATTTGCTAGTCACAAAGGCGGAAGCTTGGTTGGTGCAGATGCTGAGCAGTGACGAGGTGGCCAAGCAGGGAGCGTTCGGGCCCAGACCATCGCTCAAAGGCCCAGAACACGAAGCAGAAGCAGCGGACGAGGAGAGACTCGATAGCATCATCATCAAGCTCAGCAGTCAGATCTATGTGATCGACTTTTACAAGAAGTACGTCCACATCGAAAGTACATCAAAACGAACTCGAGACTAAGAGAGCTGACCTGTCCCTGCACCTTGCCTTGATACAAAATTGCCATTCCTTCTTCTAGATTGGGGTACGTCCCTGTAGGCGACAGGTACGACGAAGATGGTGCGCCTCACCAGCTGTGTTACAAGAAAGTGTTCCTGTCCAGGAGCTGAGATCCTGTAGAAGATACAGAGAACAAGTCAGTGTGGAATAGAAGCACTCCTTGCTCCATCATGTTCAACGTCGGGACGATGGTGAGGAGGCAAGGCTGCGAGCTGACAAGGCCACACACACTCGCGTGACCTTTTCCTCCGCTCCGCGAGCTCACGCGCGGCGGTGTAACACTTTGGAGCGAAAAAGAAAAGTGTTGGTCTCTGAATTCCGCGCGTCGTGGTTGTCGACCCTCTCGACTGCAGATCAACATTCTTGAGACTCGATCGCCTCCATCTGGCTTTATCTTCGAGCCTCAGACGGGCTTTGATGTGATTGTCGATGAGCCTAAGTACATGATAGCTTTGCACTTCTCGAGACAAATCACTGTGACTCGACCGTGTGCGTGTTAGATGAAGCTAATGAATTTCTAGAAGGCCGCGCGAGAGAGTGCATGCTGCTCAGGTCAAAATTCGCGCGGTAAGCGGGCTGCAGGGTCGAATCGTGCATCTTTTGTCGCTTCGCCTCTCTGCCTCTCACCTCATTGTTCCCTTGCATCACATCCATCACCCGCCGTCCCTTTCATCTTTCCGCTCTCTTCATCCTCGCCACCTCTCCGGGCTCGCTTCGTATACCACCACTGAGGGACCACCCCCGGAATCTCTGCACTCTCATCCAAGCTCGACCATGACACCATAGGATCGACTCGCACCCTCTCTCACCTCTTACTCGGACCTCTTCCATCCTCGGTCCGACCCAGGTCGCCATGTCCGAGCTCTTCGACTCGCTCAACCTGAGCACATCAGCCGGTCCCTCTTCCTCACAGCAGTCCTCCTCTCAGCCCTCGACGTCCAAAGTCTTCTGGCATGCCTCGCCCTCCCCCGGCGTCCTCCGCCAGCTCGCCAACTGGACGCCGAGCAAGAGTCAAGAGTCACCAACACTACCTTTATGCACGCAGGCGTTCGTTGGCGAGCTCAAGAAGCTGCCAGGAGCGCTCGAGGCACAGTCGCCGCTCATCGGCAGGGACTCAGCAAAGAGAAAAAAGCTGCTCGACACACCGCGTACTGCCAGTCGACACGTTTCGGATCCCAGCGCCAACAGGAGCCGGGCACGGGAGTACATCACTATCGATCTCACCGATGACGATGAGGACGATGCGGAAGCGAGTGGACCGAGAAGGTTGCTGCTCGGCGATGCGGGCGAGTCGTCACCCGAGTCGAGACGGAGACGAACCATGGATGCAGGCAACACGGGCAGGCTGCGGTCATCGTCACCGTCGCAATACAGTGGCAATACCACCCGCACTGCTGCCACGGAGAAGGACCCACAAGCCAGCATCGCCTCGCATCGAAGGCAGGATCGACGCCCACCACGCCGACGCAAGAAGGAGTCGTTCATCGCCGGGCTCGGCTTCACAGACAATGCGGGCGGCGCAACGGACTGTCTGAAGCTGTTCGAGGATCTACAGGCTGCGATACAGGGGATGCAGAATGGACCGAGGCCGTCGACGAGCGGATCGGCGGAGATTGAGAATCTGCGCCCCACAGTCACATTCGATCGAAGCAGTGAAGGAGGCGGGCTCACGCCGAGGGAAGGGATCAATCGGACGTTCTCGGCACCGATCGCGTCTCGAGCGCAGCTGTCGCAGCAGGAGGGCCAGAATGGATCTCAGCAGGCCCAGGGAGCCGTTGCCGTGGTCAAAGACGACCCTTTGACACCGCGCCGAGGTCTGCGTCCAGTCAAGTCGGACCATGATGTCTTCAGACCGGCTGGGCATACACCCACGCGACCACTTCAGCCACGGCCCATCAACGTCCCTGCGGAAGCTGCGCACCAGGCTCGATCGGCAGGTCGCGACAACAAAGCGGCCGCAGCGACCATCGAACAGGCTCGATCAGCAGCACAGCTCGAAAGCAAACCAGGAAATGCTCCATCCACACCTTCAGCAGCCGCACCTCGTGCACCAGCACCACAGCCAGCCCGTACGTCTGCGACCCGCGCGCAACCGGTCAAGCCTGCGCCCGCTCCCCTTGCCGAGCCATCCCCCGTCAAGCGATCCGCTCGGATCGAAGCGCGGCAGCAGACCGTCTCGAGCAACAAGAAGCTCGGCGTACGCGGTCCCTCGCTCCTGTCCAAATCCGTCTCTCCACACACCAAGCCTTCGCCACTCAAAGTCACGCCTTCGCGCATGCGCACACATCCGCTGCCACCCGGAATGTCGCAAGCGCGACAAGTGGGGTTGCCGCGCAGCTGCTCGCAATTCGCACCCTCCCAAACGGCTGCCGGTACGCAGTCTGCGACGGTGGGCGGTGTGGGTCCAGCAGCGCCCTTTCGCCCGCCCGCGATCCACGCCCGTGTAGCCGCGGCGGGAAACGTCGTCAGAGCCACCGAGAAGCGCGCTGGCCAACCCGCTTCCTCCGACGACAGCTTCGGAGACGTCGATGACGATGCAGCCTTCTTGGCGCTGGCTTGCGAGCTCGAGTATTGATTATCTCAATGGCATATTTTCACACTCTTTCCAGCCCGTGTCGTCGTGAGAAAGGGAGATTGCATGGTGGGAAAGTGAGAGCTAAGAGAGATCTGGTTCGTCCTGAACACCCTTCCTGACCGCTCGGAGGAGGGACGCTTGCCAGCCCTGGATCTTCTTGGTTCGGTCGTACTCCTGGACGCGCCCGTCGAAGGCTTGCAGGTCGCCCTCTTCGCACGCCTGGACGAGCGAGTGGAGGAATCGGCCCTCCATGGTCGTCGGGAATGTGGGGTCCTGTTCTGCGTAGAATTGCATCGCTCGTACGGCGGCCACGTAGTCCTATTTTCCAAAAAGGAGAGAGTGTTAGTCCAAGACGAGGATGAACGAGACGGGAGAGGGTGTGTGCAACGTACCGGAATGGCGAGGTAGCACATGCCCGCATTGAGATAGTAATCCTTGACGCTGTACCTCGTCAGATTGCTTTCCAGGGACATGCTGGCGACCTGTTCCCACCGTTCGATTGCCTGTGGAAACCTTCCTAGATCGGTGGCGAGCATCGCTGCCTCCCTGTAGCACCCGCTCGCCGTCGCATTCGCCCCTTCCTGCAAGTACCATGCTGCCGCCTGTTCATACGCCTCGAGCGCCCGCTCCGGATCGGCCCCTTCGCCCTTCCACAGCTCCGCGACCGCCTTTTCTCGATCCGCAGCCTGTCTGAATCGCCCCCTCTCGATGAGGATCTCTCTTGCTCGGGTGAGCGCGACCACCGCCAATTCCGGCCTCGACATCCTAAAACACTTTTGCGCTTCAAAAAACGTGTTGGCCGCATAGTCCTTTTCGCCGGTTTTGAGCTCCACCTCGGCAGCTCGCATGTAGGCGTTGCCCGCTTCCTCGAACCGGTTGGCGATGCGAAACTTGTTCGCGGCGGCTTTGAAGAGGTCGATGGACTCCTCGAGTTTGGAGGTCGCGGACGAGAACCAACCGGACGTCGCCGAGGCCTTTTTCTCGGCGTTGCGAAGCAGCTCTTCGGGTGTTGAGGTCGACATTGTTAGTATAAATGGTGGTGGAGAGATAGGAGGAGGAGGGGGAGGGCTGTGCGTAGGTGGAGTAATGTGACACGCGCCAAAAGGGTGACTCGCACGAGTGAAATCAAAGGGGCTGATGGCCAACCCCGCAATCGCTGCTCGAATTCTCCGGTTGAAAGTGACGCCGTTTTAGCGCTGAGAACTGGCACGACTCGATATCGGTCACCTCGGCAATTCACATGTAGCTTGTCCTCCACGATCATCCCGCATCGTCATCCGCCCCCTACGCACATCAACCCATCGCATCTTCTCACCGAACCACCTACGATCGCATCATCTCACCCGACTTGACCGATCATCGCATCGCCGCAGCATCACACCCGGCTCTCCGTCCCTATCCCCACCATCCATCATGCGTCTGCTGCCGACGCTCCTCGCAACCGCCGCGGCCGCCATCGTCCCGGCAACCTCTGCGATGCCATGGCAGCCCTTGGAGCCGACACTGCCCTCCCCTCCGCTCCCATTCTCCACACGCGAGTCACTCGACCTCAACGACCCCTCCATAACCGTCTCGGACCTGCTCACGTACAACGCGTCCTTCTCGGAACCCCAAGTCTATTCCGCGTTCGACCTGGACTCTTCCCCTGGCACCGGCGACCCATCCCTCCCTGGTTGGCTCGATCCCCGAACTCATGGCGGTTCGATGCTCGACCTGGTCGGTAACGGCTTGCGTGAACCCATCAACGTCATCATCTCGGGTCACTCCGACGCACACGTCCTTTCCGACCTCGGCCTCAAAGATTACATTCGCACCATTGGGTTCAGCTTCGAGTGTCTTAACCTTCACATGGGCAACCTGCAACGTGCCGACTTGGGCGATGGAAAGGGTTGGACACCAGAGATGTTCGAGTATCGCGAAACGGGGTTTCCGGGCGCACCCGGACGTTGGGTGGGAGCGTGCTGGGAAAGTCTGTATGGGGGAAACCATTTTCGGGTGTGGAAGCAGAACGGGACGCACGCAAATACGGGCGCGTGGTTCCTGGCGGTAAGCAAGGAGAAAAATCTGAAGTATCACCATACGATCGATCGCGATGGGTACAATGTCGGACGCGACCTCCTCGTCGCTGCCGCGGAACGCGGTGGACGATGGAACAGTGTCTACTACAAAGCGGACGTCGAATGGATCGATGGACTGCTGGAGGCCGGACGACACGGCATCAACCACAACATCGGTCAGGATGGCAGAACCGCCGTGTTGACCGTGAGGAAGGTCGAGAGTCTCAGCAAAGGCTTTGCCTTCTGGGGACTGGACGCGGTGGTCAACTGGATCGCGGAGCGGTTCGCTGCGCATCTGGCTCATTTCTTGCGCAGTTTGGGCATCATCTGATCCACACAGACCCGGCTCATGGACCTTTATATACCCCCACAGCACCCTACAGCAAGTCGACCCTCTTCGCATTCGCATAACTTGGCACCGTTCCGTTTTGTACACTAGCATCTCGCATTTCACACACTTTGTTCAGCCTCACATCTCCCCGACTACTTTGTGCTTCAAGAGGTCCGGCAAACGGTCATACGTGCTCAACAGGAAGCACCACACTCCATCGCGGCGTGAGACGTAAATGGGTAGAATTACAATGCGACGCAAGATGACGGTTCTGGAAACGGACGCATGGATGGAACGGACATGATGATGAGACTTGGGATGCCGAGCATCGCTTCGCCACTCCGAGCTGATCGGTGAGGCGCCTGCAATGCGATGGTGCTCTACTGCGCCTTTCCTCCCTTGGCAGCAGCCTTCTTCTGGTAGCTCCGGATATAAAAGCTAACAAACAGATAGATCAACGGGATCAAGTAGGCCACGTTGAGACAGACGGCGAAGAACTGGCCGGAAGTGGCGACGCACTCCGTCTTTCCACCCTTGACACTTGCGAGGACGGTCTGCTTGATGATCTGCATGGCCTCTTGGCTGCTGCTGGGCAACCAGTTGCTTGCACTGGTCCCATTCGACGCTGATTCGAACGAGCTGAATGCAGCAGCAACGGGGTTGAGCACGTGGCGGCCGGGGCTTGGGCTCGCCCCTTTGGGGTATGCGGTCGGGTTGTAGGTCAAGAACATATAACTCGATGCGAGACCACAGCCCACGACGAGCTGGGTGATCTGAATCGTGGTCATGCTCCTCTTCAACCCACCCGTGAAGGGGAGCTTCATGGCGGTCATCGAGTAGTACGTGTACATCAACGTGTGCACCAACGAGTTGAAGAGCAAAAAGATGAACACGGCCGGTGCTGAGTACCTGTATGCCGCCCACATGCACAGGATCGCACCGGCATGGTGATAGCTCTGCAAATTAGAAACGGGCTTGCCCTTGAGAATGAGGATGACCGAGTCGATGATCTCGTAGTACTTGGAGATGTAGAAGAGCCAGACGTAGATGCCGAGCCCTGCGAAGGAGGCGTCGGCGATGGGGACGGTGCAGTAGGCGTTGGTCAAACCCGAGAGTCCGCCGGAAACAGCACCGCCAACGAGGTACGAGAAGATGCGGGTGGCGGCATGGAAGAACGTCCAACCCGAGTAGACGGCGAGGAGGATGTTGTGACCGAGGACGGTTTGGGAGAGACCGTAGGATTGTTTGACGAGATCGGCGGGTTTGGGCTTGCCCGGGCCGAAACGGTGGTTGGTGGCGTGCGTAGCGAAGAGGTAGACGACACCGGTGAGGAGGGGCACCCAGGGGGAGAGGGAGAGCTCAAAGGCCCAGTCGGCGACGGGGAGACCGGCAGGCTTGGCTGGGTAGGGCTGCACAGCGAGACGCTGCCAGAACGAGAGATGGGGGTTGTCAAGCGCGTAGAGCATGGTGAGCGGCTGACTACGGAGTGGGTTGGTGTGGATGACAGTCGGCGACGGCGCCAAGGTGAAAGGCGAGGGGTGGACTATATACTCTCTTGCGGCGTTGCGGGGGAGTGAGCCAGGACCCTGGATAGCCAGCCAAGAAGGAGAAAAAAGGTTTGCAGTGCAGCAAGGGAGAGAAACTTTGTTTGGAGACTGCTGTTTGCTCACTCGCTCACTCGCTCGCATCGGCCCACGTCTGACCGGTCCTTGGGGCAATCTTATTCTCAGGTGCAACGGCAATCAATCTCGCTTTCTTCCTGACTGCACTGACAATCCCTTCTAAAGTCATCTTGGCCAAGGCTGCAAAGGTGGGTTGGTGATTGACGAGTGATTTTCCCACGCATCGGAGTCTCCCCCGCCAAATCACGTTTGCATAAGTGCCATGAGCAAACCACTCTGCATCAACCGGCATCTTGTTCTCCTCGCGATCACTGCGCCACACAGATACGGTCGTCGAAGCTAGGTGCGAGCCGGAGAGCCGCTCGAGCACCGCTTTACTGTACAGACTTTGCGAACACGCCAAGACAAGCTGAGAGGCACGGGCGCAACCTTGCCAAAGACAGAAGAAAGCGACGACAGGGTCCTCCGGACGTCCGAGTGAGTTTGCACCTTTTGACTTTTAGCCCTCGTTCATTGCAGCTGGAAGCAGCGGGCAGAGAGACTCCGCTGCAATTGAACCATGGATTCTGCTTGGGTCGCCATGCGGATCCGCACCGACTTTCATGAACGCCGCTACCCTGTTCTGTCACCTGTAACGACGCCTGCATCCGACGCCGTAGACGTGAATCAGCCAACATTGATAAGACCAGGAAAGGTCGGATGAGCCGACGAGGGTGGCACTTGCGAAAGCGTTTGGACCAGCCCACAAGCCAGCATCACATGCCCCGCTTCCAAGAAGCCAACCTCACACGACCCTCGCAAAGACCCAACCGGCACCCGAGACCGGTCAATGCGAAGCAAGCTTTCCTTTCGCCCAAAAAGAGGCCAACCTTCTTGCCAAGCGACCTAGAGAAAGCGGTGGCACAATTTGACGGACGTTTGGTGCGAAGTTTTCCTAAGCGAGGCAAAGCAAAAACCGGCGTATCGCCCGCTGTGTGCGTCACGGGAGAAAAAAAAAGTAGCTCCGACCCCCAACAAACAGAGGTGCGTCTTCGGCTCAACCCGTCGCTCGTCAGAAGAACCGACTTTTCCGGTCAAAGCTTCCCCAGCTTGGCCCCGTTTAGTGACGCAGTGAGGCAATGTGAGATCAGAAAGGGTCGAAACTCTCAGACCATCGCCACTGTGACCGCCACTGTCACGGCCAAAGACCATGAAGCCACCGTGAGAGGGTTTTTTGGAAAGTGTGAGCTTAGCGATCCTAACAATTTGAGATTTACCGAGCGTAGTACCGGTTGTGACCGCTCCCACGAGATCCCGGTCTGTTCCTTTCACAGCCTAAAGCCAATCCTCCTACCGCCCCTGTCTCCTTTGCCCGAGCACTCTCCTCTAGAACACCGGCAGACCGCTCCATGACCGACGTCACATTTCACCGGTCCGCACGCAATCTTATCTTGATCTGCAAGGATGGCTTGTTATCTAGCCGACTTGGTGACTTGGGAGGGACCTCCGTCTTGATGCTTTGATTGCCGCTTCTCCGCGTGGACGCCTTCCGTCTTGCTCCTCGAGCAGCCCCTCCACTAGTCTGCTTCGGCGATGGCGTACTTCCAGGCTGCTAGTCTTTGACCTCGTCACTCGTCATACTCGTCCCTTTCGGCAACGACTCAGTTTACACTCTTCGTCCAAACAAGGCCAAACTGCAACTGAACTGAAGAACCAAATGTGATTGCGAAACAAGAGCCGCGACGAAAGACAGACTGCACCGCCTCTAACTTATTTTGCGAGAGAGAGAGACGTCTAGTTGATCTGGGTACCCTCGAGCCTGAAGTCGCGGGCGCTCTCGGGGACGCTGAGGATGCGGATGGTGTTGGTGCTTCCGCTCTGTGCCCTCCAGCCCTGCAGCGTAATGACCACGTCGCCCTTCTCGATGATGCCCAGGTTGAGTGCCTCGGCGAGACCGTACTTGATGCGGTTGTCCACGTCCTCCTGCCACTTGCTGTTGTCCTCGGGGCGCACGTGCGGGTAGAGGAATGGGTAGCAGCCGCGGTACAAGTGCACGTCACGGGCGGTGTGAGGGTTGCGCGTGATGACCAGGATGGGGCACGATGGGCGGTACTTGCTGACAAGGCGGGCCGTGTTACCGGAGGTCGACATGAGCAAGATTGCACCGGCGTGCTGCTCGAGCGAAGCAGCCACGGCGGCCATGGCGATCGTCTCGTTGGTGTCCGTGGGGATGGTGGTGAGCGTGCGCATCTCGTTGAACAGCGGCACGTACGACACGCTCTGCTCGGCCAGGTACGCCGTCTCGGCCATCATCTTGACCGCCTCCGTCGGGTACGCACCCTTGGCAGTCTCGCCCGAAAGCATCACACAGTCCGCTCCGTCCAGAACCGCGTTGGCAACGTCGGAAACCTCGGCACGCGTAGGTCGGTTGTTGACAATCATCGACTCGAGCATCTGCGTAGCACAGATGACGGGCTTGCCCGCAATGTTGCACTTGCTGATCATCATCTTTTGCGCCATGAACACCTGAGGAGCGGGGATCTCGATACCCAGGTCACCACGAGCGACCATGATACCGTCCGACTCCTTGAGGATCTCGTCAAAGTTCTGCACACCCTGGTGGTTCTCCACCTTGGAGATGATCTTGATGTGTGCGCCCTTCTCGCCGAGGATGTCGCGGATGGTGCGAACATCGCTGCCGCGGCGGATGAACGAGGCAAAGATCATGTCGAGGTCCTGCTCGACGGCAAACTCAATGTCCTTGCGGTCCTTCTCCGAGATGGCAGGGAGGTCGACCTCGGTCATGGGCAGGTTGACACCCTTCTTGGACGAGAGCACGCCGTTGTTGACAGCGCGCACCTTGACGAGCTTGTCGCTCTCGATGGCGAGCACTTGGAGCGAGAGGATGCCGTCATCGATGAAGATGGTTCGGCCCACCTCGACCTTCTGCGCGAGGTTCTTGTAGTCAATGTAGAGGTACTCGAGGCTGCACTTTTCGGCGTAGGCGTCGTCGGTGGTGACGTAGAACTCGTGACCGAGGGGGATCTTGACGTCCTCACCGTTGACCATGACACCGGTTCGCATCTCGGGGCCCTTGGTGTCAAGAGCGATGGCGAGCGAACGACCGGGGGTCTGAGCAACGACGGCGCGGGCGTTGTCGACGACCGACTTGAAGTAGTCGTGGGAGCCGTGGGAAGCGTTGAGACGAACGATGTTCATACCAGCCTGTCGGAGAGCGCCGAGCATCTCGACCGAGTTGGTCTTGGGGCCAATGGTGGCGATGATCGAGGTCTTACGGAAGAACTTGTTGTCGACGCCATGCTCGAGAGGGTTGAGCGAGGCGTACCACTCGAGCTGAGTCTTTGCGATAGGAGCGTAGATCATCTTGGATATGTGATGGTCCTGTGAGATGGATGGATGGTCGTGGCGAAGAGGAAGGAGGTGAGCGTGAGGTGATGTAGAAGAAAGCGCGGCGCCGAGCAAGAATCGATTGAGGCCCACCCAATGACAGCAGCACCAGGTAGAAGGCGCAGCTCACCACTCTGAGTTAGGCTGCGCTCAGATAGACTTTTTTTTTTTTTGCCTCTTCCAACTTTTGAGAAGACCGCGTCTCATAAAAAATTGCAACTGCAGACGGCGGAGCTGAGATGGACCGATAAGATCTCTTCTCGCTCGAACGGACCGTGCTTCCAAAAACATAAGAAAAATTCAGCCACGCCGGTCAAGAAAGTCCAACACCTGCGCAGACGGGCAGCACCGCACCATGGGAAAAATAAACTCGCCGGACTGCTCAAGTGCTAGCCTCGCTTGACTCGCTTGCCCGACTTGATACCAGCCACCTTCAAAGTGGCTCCTGCGCAGACGTCTCTGACGTCGTCTCCTTCATCGTCGCTCGTTTGGATCCAAGCTTTCATGGCAGACCCCATCAGTCGACCGCACCTTGGTGTGAACAGCCTCGACCTACTAAGTGAGGCGATACTCTGCTCGACCCTGACTGTCGCCACTGCAATTTGCGCCCACGAGGTCGATCCCAACACGCCAAAAAAGTCGCGAAAAACAGAAATTGGCTCGACCGAGCATCCACCGCGCATCCACCGGCGGCGCAGTCCCGAGCTTGAGCCCACTTTTCCAAAACCCAAGTGGGCCAGCCAATTTCGCCGGTCCTTTCGCCCACAAGCAGGGGCTGTCAAACAAAGCCCACGTTCGTTGATGCAAGCTTTGCATCTTATATGCTATCAAGATCGCTTTTCCAGATACATGATCGACTGTCCGATGGGCAAAGTCAGAATGCAGGACGAGCCACAATGCAAGACGAATTCGAACGGCGAGAAAGGTTGTTCGACGATAAGAAGATCTAAGGTGAACCTGCATCTCACTTTCTGCAACGACGCGGCGAAAAACGCGGTCCGGATTTCAAATCTGCCGATTCTGGAACTAGACTTCGAGTTGAGATCGGGCCCGGCTACTCACCACACACGAAAACAGGTTGGACCCTGACCTCCGCAGCGGTGAATAGCCGAGCCGACGTGGTGGCAAAAGCTGTGGGTCGAACCAGCGCTATCCTTTCGACCGACGACAGCATCAACAAGCATAGCAAAAGACAAGGCATCGAACGCATTGACTACGCGATGGTCAAGCCAGTCACCTCTTTCGCACCGTCTCCGCCAGCAGCGCCGTCAACAAGCCCTGTGGCGAGCAGCTCCTCCCCAACGAAGCGCACCTTCCAAAGCACCCTCTTCAACGTCAAGTTTGGCGCCCAACGCAACCGTCTTCCGCCAACCAAGACGGACAGCAGCGTCGCAAAACGCACACGGTCACAGTCAGCAGCACAGGACGACGACAGCATACAGGACGAGAAGCGGCCCAAAACGGAAGCCACTTCTGTCTCAACCGCACCTTCCGCCGCGCCCAAGTATCACCATCGAGGACCATTCCATCAGGTGACCCGCCCTGACTTTTGCTCCACCTACGCAATCACCGACCTCCCCGACGCAGACATCTACTACAAGCCCGACTTTATCCCTCGCCGTCTCGCGGAGGAGTGGCGCTCGCAACTCGATCGTTTACCCGAATGGTATCGACCGAAACTCAAAGTCTACGGACGCGAGATCACGCAGAGTCGCGAAATCGCAGCGTACGCCACGGCACCTGGTCTGCACCTCAAGTACAGCGGTCATCCTGTCGAGCTGCATGCACCTTTCCCTCCCTTGCTCAACCACATCGCTTCGCTCCTCTCCTCACCCGACTGCCTCGGCGAAGAAGTGCGCTTCAACCACTGCATGCTCAATCGCTACGACGACGGAAGCATCTACATCGGCAAACACGCCGACAACATCGAGAACAAGGTCATTGTCACCGTCAGTCTGGGCGCAGATCGGAGTTGGATCATGCAACGCAAGTCCCCGCGCAAAAAAGCCGGTGCCGCTTCTGATACGGAGATGGTCAAGAAACGATGGACGCTGGCAGGTGGCAGTTTGTTGGTGATGCAAGGTCAAACACAAAAGTTCTACACGCACGAGATACCCAAGGAGCTCAAGGTCAAGACTCCCCGCATCAGCATCACTTTTCGACAGCTCGTCTACGACGATTGAGATGTGCAATACAGAAAACGGTTTCCATTGTTAAAAGAGAGACGACAAACAGACAAGTTAGATGCTAGGGAAAGTCTTGCCGAAAGCCGACTGTTGACCAGCGAGGCTCTTGAACTGCTGTGCCAGCTTGTCACCGAGCACGGTGAATGCCGACGGCTGAGGCACGGGCACACCGACACCGCAGAGGACGCGCGGAGCCTGTCCCGCGTACGCCGTCTCCAACCACGCCAGAGCAGGCACCAAGCCGAGCAATTCGGCCGAGATATGCTCTGCGACGGGGTAGATGTTCCAATTGATATCGGCGCCCTTGGAGCACTGCTCCTTGACGTACTGCGCGTCTGGCTGGAAGGGAACAATCTCGTCCTCGAGCGCATGCCACATGAAGCGGGGGAATTTGGGAACAGGCACCGTGTAGCCCGCCTCGCTCTGCACCAGCGTCTCGGCCTTGAGAATGCTCACGATAGGCTCCTCATTGAGCAGGTTGGTATCGTTGACCAGCGAGAAGGTGTCCAGGAACGGGTAGCCGGTCGAGACCTGGCCGATGCACTGGCCTCGACTTCGGATCTGCTGCAGCACCTGGCGTCCGCGTGCGTTGAGACGAGGCTGAATGAAAGCCTCCATATCCGGGTGCGCGAGAGCCAGACCCGAAACACCAGCAATGGCGAAACCGGCGAAGGGACTCTTGGCGTTGAGGAACAGGAAGGTGTCCTTAGCACTGGCGGGCAGGCCTCCGTAGGCGGCACCGATGATGTTGAGGTCCGAGGCGTAGGCACCCGACAAGCTGACGGCCCAGCCTGTGGCATGCGCACCACCACTGTACCCGTAGAACCCGACGGCACTGTTGCTAGGCAGGCTCTTGTAGTTCTTCAAGGCGCGAACGCCATCGAGAATGGCCATGCCCTCTTCGTAGCCGGCGATGAAGGCAGATCGGAAGCCCTCGTGGTCCGAAGAGACGGCATAGTAGCCTTGCTGCAGCGCCCAGCTGATGGCGATGGGCGTGTCAGTGATGACAGTGCCTTTGCCCGGCTGGTCGAAGCCACTCAGGTAGTTGTAGCTCGGGGCGCAGTCGAGCTGCGTAGCATCCTCGTACACCTGGTAGGAGAAGATCTTGGGTGGCGACGCCGGCTTGCTCGGGATCCACACCGTGGCGACGCTGGCTGTGGCGTTGTTCTGCGTGTCAGTGGTGCGGTACAGAAGCTGGAAGGACGCAGCGTTGTTTTGCGTGCCAATGTCGGTGGTGGCACTGCGAGACTGGATCACCTGACCATTGGCATAGGTGTTGATGTTGGCTGGCACCCTGTAAAAAGGGTCGTCGTTGGGGTCAGGGTACTGTGCCCTCTTCTGCATGGGTACAGCGAGGGCCACAGTGGCGGCCGTCGCAAGCACGACGATAGCTCGAGAGAAGAACCTCATGTTGCAAAAGGAGCGTTGTTGGGAGAGGGGTCGAGGGAAGGACTCATACCGCCGGCTTGAAGCGGCCAAGATTTTATATAGACGTGTCAGCCTTGCTTGGCCTCCTTCGAATGTGAGCCGGGCCTATCGACCAGAGGGCATGGTGCGGCGTGCTCCGGTATGGTTCTGGGGAAGGAGGGTCAAGCCCGTAGGTTTGACGGGGCAACCACCATGGCTAAGCGAGCCATCGCGTCGGACCCTTCGCTAAGACACTACTTTGAAGAGTGTTGAAGAGTGTTTCAAGCTAGTCTTGTCGGCAAATAAGGCAGGTTTCGCCCCGCTCATAGGATGGTCGCCGCCGACTCGGGGGCGCAATACGCGTATTTCGGAGTTTGATCGTTAGCCGACCAGACCGACAGTAAATTGGAGCAGATGGTCAACCCCGCCGGCTGGAAAGCACCAACAGTAACCGACGGTGTTTGGTATCTAACGACGAACAAGGGTATAAGGGGTCGTTGTTGGGGCCCTTCCGAGAGGGCCCATCGTCCTAGTCCTAGTCAAGGAACTCTGTGGCTCTGCTGGCTTCTCGAGTGGTGCATTTCTCGGTGGAGAGACCCTCTCCGAACCACATTAAACGTGGTATGATGGGGTGCCCGCTGCGTTACCGGAATTGATCTGCCGCCCTTACTGTATCCGCCTTGAGACCATCTGCGTCTTTTGCATTTGTCCGGCGGGGCCCCATGCCGTTTGGCTGTTGCAACCGAGCTCGCTCCTCGGAGCATACACATCGATCGGCATCTAGCTTGGAGAAAGGTCGGTCGAAGCGCATCAGATAATGACGCAGTCCGAATCGGAAGCCTTCATACGCTCCGTCTTGGACAGCGCCGCCATCTCCTCTGCGAGCTTGAGCTTGTCTGCTTCGGAAAGGATGCCTTTCTGCTGGCGAGCTTGCATTGCTCGTATGGCTGACAGTCTTTCTGCTTTTGCTCGTCTGTTGTAGTGATTGACGGGTCAAGGGCAGAAGGCGGTGTCAGTCAACAGCACGGGGTCGGCCACGCAGGCGTGTATCTGGAGGCAAGGCGTACCAATCGCCACAAGGTGAGCGTATCTCTGCTGCTGCTGCGCCGATCAAGCCTTGCCAAAGATTGGCTTGGGGACCCACTTTTGAGACTTGTCAAACATCTTGCCAAAGGGTGCGGATGCTGTGCTTGAGGTGGAAGTGGCTGCTTGACGTGCTGATGTGTTAAGTTTTGCTGTTGGTGCTGGCTTTTGCGCTGCTGCGGATGTGTTGCTGATCTTGAGGTTCTGGAAGGCGCTCTTGATGCCGCTGCCTGAAGCTCCATTCGCGGCGAGACGAGTGGATGAAGCTGTTGGTGAGGACGACGATGAAGCATGTTTGCAGCTGTGCTGATTCGGTGCACGATGTGATGGGCAGAAGGACGATGTGCATTGAGGACACTGGATGGGCACCACCATGATCTTGGTACACTTAACGAACGAGCACTCGTTCGGCTTCTTGGCCCTGCTCATCTGCTTGAGTGGCGCCGAAGACGGTATCGAGGCGTTCGACTTGAGGTATCCGTTGCTGTCGAGCTTGGGGCACTGACCGGAAAGATGACGGTCCATGGCAATGTTGGGATCCTGGTCTCGCTTCCAGCCCTCGGGTGGGTTGTCGCAGATGGGGCACAGCGGCACGCGGTAGTCGACGTCGGACTCGTTGTAGTGTGAGCATCGATGTGTTTGCGGTCGAAAGTGATTAGAGCAGTAGTGTTGCCGGCAGTCGCTGCACTTGAAAGGCAGAAAGTCTTCTCGATGACATTCGTCGAAAGCGCATCGCTCGCCGATGAACATCATTGGCCCGGTCGAACGTTCCGGCATATTGATTGTGTTTGACTCGGTCTGTTGTAGAGACACTTTTTGCCGCTGCATACGGTGAGGGCGATGAAGGAAGAAGAAGGAAAAGCAAGCAACTGAGTCAAGATGTCGTTCGAGGTCGAGCTGGAGTGAGCTTTAAATCCTCGAGCTCGCCATGCCCCTGGCTCGGGTATTGGCTCTGAGCTTGCGCATGCATGGCTCAGCTGCTCAGCACAGGCCGCGTCAGATCTGACGCCACACCTGGACCCTGAAGCAGGATCCTTTTTCTGATTTGTTAGATCTAATGCCAAGCGTGGTCCCCGGACATAACAAGAAGAGCTCAGTCGGGTTCACTTCGATGTTGTTCGCTCGCTTTCTCTCAAAAGCATACACATACGAAGCTGCTGTATCAGCAGAGCAAACTTCGGCAAGCTTAAGAGCTTGATGCGATGGGTCCGTTCGCTGAAAGGTAAAGGTTTCTCGAGTTGCTTGCAAGTTAAGATTGCTTGGGTCATTTGGGTTGCCGATCGACGCCCGGTTCGCCCTCACGAGATCGCAAACAACCGTTGCGATCGTTTCAGATGACATCGAAGAGCATAGAACCGCTGTTGTTACAAGCTTGTCACATGCTGGTTTTGTCACATGCTGGTCGAAGAGCGCCGGTAGCGTTCGGCTGCCGGCGCGTTCGGCTGTCGGAATGCTGTTTTTTGGCAAGCTGCAACTGGTCTGTAAGCACGCATCACGCAAGGTTCTTGTCGTGTGGTCTATTGCAGTATCCCGTCCGACTGTACTGCTCCCTGGGACTGCTACCACATCAATGACGAGAGTCAGCAAGCAGACAAGACCTCGACTGTCAGAAGATAGACTCGGGAGCGGAGCCAGAAAGGCAAGGCGCCTATTGTAATGCATGAACTGCTTGAGATCCGCCTTGGCGTCTTACATCTGACCCCGCCATTTCTGCGTTCCGTGTTTTGACAGCGCAGCGGGAAAAGGCGGCGTGCAGCAAAACATCATCACATGGCGAAACGCCCTTGTGCAGGTGCAGAGATTGATTCTGATCATGCTCAGCGCTTGCTCTTCCGATTCGGAGGTCAAGCTCGGGCGTGTGGAAGTAGACTCAACCATGGCTTGCATGGTGGTCGTCGAGACATGGTTCTGTACGACACTGAGCTTCATCATCACGATCGACGACCTCGAACCGAGCAGGGTCCAACACCGAGCAAGCCTCGAATGCTTAAGCGAGCTCACTTGCTCGAGCCGAAGAACCTTCGCAGAAACACAACACGCCGTGGCATTCTGTTGATCTTCAATATCGGCCCATAACTGTCTTGGCCCGCTCCCCATTGACTCATCGTTGGCCATAGTCCTTTGTTTGCGCCGAGGCTTCACTTAACCACGAAACAATAGACAAACGTGTCCCCGTTTACGGTAATGCAAACCTTGTGCCTCGTGCAACATGTCGCCCTGCCAACCTGCCTTCTCAGCAGTGTGTGCTGGTCCGGCTTTCCGACTCACCCTTCCTCCTTTGCGGTGCCTGGTGCTGTCCCTGTCGAGCGGACCAAGTGGTCTTGCCCCAAAGGCTTTGTCTGTCCGCGCGAGACGGCGCAGTCTGCAGCTCTCTTCCGATGCTGTCATTGACGCTTGAGCGTGCCTTTGCACTTTGTGCCCTTGAGGGGTATAAGCAGCCACCATCCGACAAGATGCCTCGCTCGCCATCATCCATCCCTCGCCCTTCCTTTCCAGCTCGTATAGACCGGTAGAGCGTGGTCTCCGCTTGCACCAATGCTGTGGTCCGTTCGTCTTTGTGCGGTCCTTTGCGCTCTGCTTGGAGCCTTGGTCGCGCAAGCAGCACCGATCTCCTCCTTCGGCAGTGGCGTGCGTTTGCTCTACCAGAACGACCTTGACTGGAACAAGGCCTCTTCCTCTTCAACTCGCCAGCCTGGCTACCTGCTCCTCACCACTCCGCTCACCGCGAGCGAAGCTGCTACAAGCTGCCGCAATCTCGGCGAAGCCCTCGTGCCGACATCCTCAGCTTCCGACGCTGGTTTGCAGTCGCAAATCAACTACCTCATCTTTGGCCGCACCTATCCGAGCTCGCAGGCGTACTGGGTGGCTGATGGCAACGCCTTCACTCTGAACAGCGGCGGGTCCAGTTTCACAGTGTCCAGACCGAGCAGCAGCGCTAGATTTCCTGCCCTGTGCACGCAGAGGGCGCCCTGGCAAACCACCGACACCACCAATACGAGCTCACAATGGCAAGTCACGACACAGAGCAACAATGTCCAGTATACCGGCTACCGCGACGCGCTCTCGTTCCGCTTCTTGGCCGTGCCGTACGCCAACCCGGTACAGCGATTCGCCTACTCGACGCCATTCGACCCAAGCGTTGCCGGCAGCAGCCTCATCAACGCCCTTGACACGAGCAGAAACAAACAGTGCCCGCAGGACAACGTCAACGGCGCCTACTCTGAGCAGTGTCTGGTCACCAACATCTTCACGCCTTACTTGCCATCTGCATCCGAGGCGTCCAACAGCTCCGCGCTGAGGCCCGTCGTCGTCTTCTTCCACGGCGGTGGCTACGTTTCAGGAACGGGTCTGGATAACACCTTTGACGGAGGCAACCTGGCGAGTCGCAGCGACGTCGTCGTGCTCACATTGAACTACCGTCTTGGCACACTGGGGTTCCTTGCGTACAACGATCAGATCCGCGGCAACTATGCAGTCGGCGATGTGGTGACGGCTTTGCAATGGGTGCAGAAGTACATCAAGGCGTTCGGCGGTGATCCGAGCCGGGTCACGATCGCTGGTCAGTCGGCGGGCGCTCAGATGGTGGAGAACATTCTTGCTTCTCCTCCTGCAACTGGGCTCTTTCACCGTGCGATCATCCTGTCGGGTCGAGGGCATGGTCCAGAATTTGTCTATCCATCGATCGCGGCTGCTCGTCAGTTCCGCGGGAACGACGTGGTGAACCAAGTTGGCTGCGGCACTGCTAGCGATGTGCTCGCCTGCCTCCGCAGCCTGCCCGTTACCACGCTCGTCAAGGCCTCGGTCAACTTTGTCAACGTCGACGGCAACTACATCCGCTACCCGCGACTCGACATGCGCCCACCCGGATCAGCGCAGGGGCACGTCAACCGCGTACCTGTCATCTGGGGGCTGATGCGCGACGAGCTGGCCTCACTCGGCATCGTACCCCCCTCGTCCGAAACAAACCTCTCCAACGCGATGAAAACCGCTCAGATCGGCTCCAACTACTCGACGATCGTTCTTAACAACCCCAGCGTCTTCCCGGTCAGCTCGTATGGAGTTCAGAATTTGACGGTTGCGGTCAACACCGAGATCAAGTACCGCTGCGGGATTCAGAGCATGGCGTACGCCTCGGTGGTGAACGGCGTCTTCCCGAGCGTCTGGGCGTATATCTTCGATCGACGCTCGTATCAGTTGCCCTTTTACGATCCGTACAACGTGTGCAAGCCCAAGAGCGGAAGCATGAGCGCAACGACGTATTACATGTGTCACTCGGGCGATCTGATCCCTTTCTTTCACTCCGTGGGTATGGCGTTCAAGCTGCCTTATCGGGACAGCAACGATCTGCCGTGGATGGCGGGTGTGATGGATCAGTTCTCGGCTTTCATTAGGACAGGAAACCCGACGCCGTCGACAGCATACCTGCAGGCGCGCGGGAAAGCATACGCCTCCTCGCTGGCGAGGATCACTGGGTCGGGCGCTTGGAGCCAGCTGACATCCTCGAGCCTCAGGACGCTAAGCATGTCCATCTCGCAGGTCATGAAACCGCTCGCACAGAGAGGCGACCAGTGCACTGCGCTGGGTAAGCCCACCGACTACATTGCCAAGATGTAGAAGAGTCTTCCGCCGTTTACGGTGTGACATGCTCCGTCTGCCAATCATATACCCTTCATCGTCACTTCGTTTGTCCGTGCTGTTCGATCATGCCTCTGAGCGGCATCGGGGGGAAATGCTGTCTTCAGAGTAGTAGTGAACCGTGCGTGGACTGCGTGGATGAGTCTTCACTATGGTAGTACCGGATCGAGCACTCGAGCTGAATGTCCGATCGGACGTCCTTTCTTCCGACGCAAGGACTCGCTCAGGGAGCACCTCGTCTGCGTCGCTGCTCCAGTAATGTGCGACAGTCGCGCATATGTATCGTTCTGGTATGCGAAGCTGTTGATTACGAGAAAACTTTACACGCCCTTGGGGTAGCCCGAGTTGGGCGATGGCTTATACTGCCACTCATCGCCGGACGATTCGAGACGCTTTTTCGCCTCGGCCATGGCCCAAGTCTGGATGCTGTTGTGTCGAGAAACGTGTCGGGACGGTTGCGTAACGTGGATGAAGGAGAGTGATGATGAAGTCTCGTGTCAGGAGTCTGGCGGATTGAGTGCGACAATGGCTGATAGTTGGAACATACCTGGTGTCTGGCTTGTACATGAGGACAACACCTGCGAAGGCCATGCCGCCGAAGAGACCAATGTAGTACATGTTCTCCCAGTCCTCCTTCTGTCGCTTCTGGCCCTTGGGAACCTGATATGGTCGAAATGCGGAGTCATGGGCAGAGTAGGTGGTCAGTGGATCGGGGTGTCATCGAGAGCCATCTCCATGCAGAAAGCTTGTCAAAAAGTCTCAAGGCGAGCCTTGAAGGTGACGATGAGCTTCGTTGCTGAAGGGCTGCTGCTTACCTTCTCGCCGAAAAGTAGACCGGTGGGCTGGTTGTAAGAGGATCCTCCAGATGCGAATCGAGCCTGAGCGACGGTGCCGCGCTGCAGGGCAGCAGCCCGTGCAGCAGTTCGTGTGGACGATGCTAGTGCTTGGCGGAACATGGTGCTTGTGGTGTGATGGTGTTTGCTACCGATGAAGTGAGAGTCGAGGCAAGTGTGATGTTAGAATGCGAGCCGATGGCCCAGACGCGGATCCGCATCACAGGCCAATTTGGAATTTTCTCGCACGACTCGCCACGGCAGCGCTGAGCCCACGATAATGGTACACAGACACACTCAGCAGAACAGGCCCAGTTCGGCTAGGCCTGGCTGGACCTGCGAGGGTCGTCCTGCGGATCGGGTGGAGGTGGTCAGAGCGACACCACTCCTTTCCCACATTCACTCACCTCACCATCATCACGCCGATCCTTGCCTCTTTTTCCATCATATCGTCCTTTCGTACCCACCAACAAGGCATGCAACATCAGTGACCTCGCCTCTGGATCAAACACACTCAGTCTTGGGAGTACGGTCTCTGCCGTCACCACCAACTCGCCCTCAATCATGACGCCCGGTTCCACAGCAACGGCATCTTCTGCCATCGTGAACCCGCTCGCGGCTCGAGCTGCTCATCCAGGTACGCCTTCCTCGCAACCCTCGTCCAAGATCTTCGCTCCTTCACGTTTCCAGGATGACGACCTCGACGGTGGTGACGATGGCGACAACGATGAGGATGATGAGGACGGCGAGCTCGATGGAAGCGAAGCCCATCACAACATGATCAATGAGTCCACCGTCAAATCTGGCTACCTCGAGAAGAAGGGTGAAAAGCGCAAGACGTGGAAGAAGAGATGGTTCGTGCTTCGCTCCTCCAAGCTGGCCTACTACAAGAACGAGAAGGAGTACCAGCTTCTTCGCTTCATCGATGTCAGCGACATCAAGACGGTCGCCTCCGTCGAGCTCAAGAAGAGCGTCAACACTTTCGGCATCGTCACACCTAAGCGTACCTTCTACGTGCGTGCTGCTTCTCGGGCGGATATGGAGTCTTGGATCGAAAAGCTCAACGAGATCATGACGCAGTATGCCCAGAGCAGCACCATGACGCAGGAGATGGCTGCTTTGGAGCTCGGCAACGCTGAGAGCCCGGCACCCTCATCGACGGTCCCGCAGTCTCAGTATGGTACTCCATCGCGTCAGCGTACCATCTCACAGGAACGCATGCAGTCTACCTCCTCTTCCCCCATCAAGATCGGCATTCCGGGCCACGGCACTTTTATGGCCCCGGCACAGCCAAGGCCGATCCCGGGCTCTGCCGCTTTCAGTCCTCTGACGGCCACCAGTGACAGTGAGACGGGCACAGATCGATTCGGACTCAGCTACACCGGCTCCTCCATCTCTGGTAGCCCGTCGATGCGAACAGACCCGTCCAACTCGTTCCTGCTGGCTGGGCAATCGCCTGGGGGCGGTGGTGGCCACAACTCTGGAAGCGAGATGAGTGACATGAGCAGTCACCAACCTCGCCCTGCAGGAGGCTTCGGGAACATTCCACGTCAGCGAAGTGTCAGCTCAAGCCGCAGACTGGCTTTGTTCGCCAGCGGAGCAACCGATGTGCCTCCGAGCCCAACGGTGCCCCAGGGTAGCGGCGGTGGCAACCAGATCTTAAGCAGTTCAGACGAGGAGGACGACTGGGACGAAGAGGAGGTAGCTGATCAGGCTATGCCACTGCCAGCCCTCGGCACTTCGCAGACATCCCAGCAATCGCAACTGCAGCAATCACAGCAGCCGGGCTCAAAGCCCGCACCGCTCAACATTTCCTCATTGCCGGCGACCACGGGAGAACTGCAACGCGATCCTAATAAGGTCATCACGCAGGGCTATCTGATGAAGCAAAGCGGACGTCGCAAGGTCTGGCGCAAGCGCTGGTTCGTGTTGACACCATCGCGCCTGCTCTACTCGCGCAGCCACATGGACGCAAAAGCACATCGTCAGATCCCCATCTCGTCGATACTGGATGCGCTCGAATACGAGCCCAAGAAGGCGTCGTCCGTCATTCCCACTTCGCCTGGCATCGGCTCGCCGACCACGAACCCGTTCGGCTTCGAGAGCAGCGGCGATCGTGACGGCAATGCAGCGTTCTCGCCGAGCACGGGAGCTTCTGCAGCCGCACCCGAGAAGCCAGAACGCCGAGGCAGCATGATCAACGCCGCCGCCGGCGTTGCCTCGAACATGACTGCAGGCATGGTTGGAGGCTCGTCCAAGAAGCGCAAGGAGAATTGCTTCCAGATTATCACTCCCAAGCGCACCTTCATCCTCTGCGCGCCCGGTGAGGACGAAGAAATCAAGTGGATTTCAGCGCTCAAGACGCTCATTACACGCCAGAGGAACGGTCAGACTCCCGGAGTCAACCCGCCGCTGTCGCCTACGACGTTCAGCCCGAGCACTTCGTTCCCTTTCTTCGCAGCGACGACGGGAGGCAATGCGACTGCCACACCAGGTGGCTCTAGTGTCACTTCTCCGTCAGTGGCGAGCAAGCTCGCGTCTCCGCAGAGCAAAGCATCCGTCACTTCGCCGAATGTCGCCACGCCCGGACCAGATCAGGCCGAGCCCAAGGTCGCGGGCGGACTCGCGTCGATGGGCGCCGCTGCCCAGACGCTGTCCAGCACATCGCTGGCTTCCAACCAGACAGTGCTCTCGACCGCGACTTCATCCACACAGACGGCGGCGGATCAGCCTGAAACGCCTACATCACGGCAAACTTCCCTGCCGCCGTCGGAGGATGCAGCCCCTTCAACAACGACAGCGACTTGAGCAACTTTGATCCCTTCCTTACGTATATCACGCATTTCACAGCATGTAGCAGCATCCACGTTCACGCAATCCATCTTTTCTTGAACTTCGATTTCATCTCGAACCGCGCGACCTTGCCTGCACGCCTACTCGGCGTCCACAGTGACCAGTCTAACCCTGACCTCCTTGACGCCCTTTGTGCAAGCCATGACGGCCTCCCTCACGGCCCTCTCCACCTCGCCCGCCTGTCTCAGCGTGGCATCGTTAGGCAATTGAACCGTGACATCTGCAAACGTACTAACACCGCTCTTGACCGCCCTCAAATCCCTCCACCCCATCAGCAGCTCGGGGAACCTCTGCCTGACCTCGTCAATCGCCGCATCAAACGTCTGCAGCATCTCGGGCTCAACTCCGCGGTCGGACAGCTCTCCCAATGCGCCGATCAACAGATCCGCCCCTTGCTTTCCGATCAGACCGGCCACCAACAACCCACCTAGCGGATCCAACACGGGGAAACCCAACCAACTCCCACCGATGGCCAGGAACGTTACGGCGGAGGACAGACTATCGCTGCGATGATGCAAGGCATTGGCTTCGAGGACACTGGAGTTCTCTTCACGAGCGATCTTGAGGGTTGCGCGGTAGAGCCATTCCTTGACGCCGATGGAGAGCAGAGCAAACCACATGGCGTTAGGATCCAACAGTCCGCCTTCGTTGTGGGCGTGATCGTGGAAATTGTGTGCGAGACCACCGGACCACGCACCCAGTGCCTGGATCGCCGCCGGTGCACTCGCCAGTGTTGGCTGCAATGCCTCCACCAACAGCGCGTACGAGTGAAACCCAATCCCCACCGCTCCTGCTACAAGAACGAGAGATACCCCGAGAGAACCCATCGTCTCGTACTTGCCGTATCCCAAAGGATGGCTCGCCGACGGAGGTTTCTGCGACATCTTCCAGCAGAACAGTGTGACAAGATCGGCAAACATGTCCGAGAGCGAGTGCGCCGCGTCGGCCAACAGAGCGGCGCTGTTGAGGTAGACGCCCGCCGTGCCTTTGGCGGCGCAGAGGCCGATGTTGGAGACGAGACCGGCGAGGGTGATGTTGCTCCCGCGGTCGCCTTTACCGCGGAGGGCGGCGAGGAGCGCATCGGCCTCCTCGGCGGACCCGTGGTCGTGATGGTGGTGCCCGTGTCCGTGGCCGTGGTGGTGCGCGCCGGCGGCGGCAGCGTGGGTCTTGCTAGCGCGCTTGCGCTGGTGCAGCTCAGCTTCGCCCGCCTTGGCCGCGTCTACAATCGATGAGCTACTCGCCATGGTGGTGGTTTCGATCGTCGTCTCGCCCGAACTTGGAGTTTGAAGGCTCGACCCGGACGGTGTGTACGCAAACGGATCCGAACGCGATTTCAAGCTCGCGGCGGTGGCACTTGTGGTGGGGAACAGACCGAAGAGGCTAGCTGGCGCGCGTCGAGTCGACAGATGGGCGCGGTACGACACGGGGTCCGGGTACGAAGCGTGTGCGAACGAGGTCGGGTAGAGCGAGGAGGGACGCTGCGATTGCGTGTCTGATTCGTAACGGACAAGGCGGGGAGGGCCTTGGTGCGGTGGTGGTTGTGGGTGGGCGGTGGGCAGGTCGGCGTCTTCCGAGGGAAGGGTGGACGCGATGTGCGAGGGTTTGGGAAGGACGGGTGACTTGTTGGTCGGCAGGTGTGTTGGGTGGTGGGTGCTTTTGCTTCGGGTGAAGAGGCGAGTGCGTTGACGCAGGGTGTGGGCCTGACGAGTCTGTGAGGGGAAAACGGGTCTGATGGCGGTCGCACTGCTGGTGGTTGTAGTGACAGAACGAGTAGAGGGAGGGAGGCGCATGAGGGATGGGGCCAGCTGGATCGAAATGCCGCCGCGAGATGAGAAAGTGGCGCGGGACACCCCTCAAATCAACGACAAGTGGGGGCTTGAGTAGATGCTGCCACGTCGACGGTGAAACTGGTGGGTCGGGCTTCCTTTGGACCAGAAAGTCTACAGAATGGAGCGACGATTGAGCTTGAAACCAAAGCTGTCCCCTTCGCTCTTGACAAACAAAAAGAAGCAAGCGTGATGGACGAAAAGTAGGAAAGCAAGAGGCAAGGGTCGCAGCAACGACGCGCTTTGATCTTTTGCTCAGGTGTTGGTTGTGCAAAGCCATTTTCGACAGCCACGTCCCGAGGCGCTTTCTTCTCGCACGCCGAGCACGCACAGACGCCTCTTGTGTGAGCTGGCGTCCGAATTCTAAGTCCCGTTCCCGCTCGCATTCTCAGACGTTGTACCTTGTCTAGCCCGCCTCTTGTCTTTGTTCATCATTGGGCCTCGACTCGTGCCTGCGTCATCGCTTCTCTGGACAGTGCCACTTATCACGGCCGCACCCCATGTTGTGGTCGGGAGCGAATCGGTGACCGGGAGGGTACTTGCTTCAGGTTCACACTCTTCCTGATGGCCATTTCTTTCAGTCGAAATCCATCAGTTCGCATACTTATTATGGGCTGAGGCCTACACTCTCACATGCAGTCAGTCTATCTGTCGATCACGGAAACACAACCTGAACATTCAAAGACTAATTCGAACACGTTTCTTTGACGTTTACTCGTCGGCGAGGGTGACGGCGGCGGCGCCGAGAGCCTGGGCGTCGCGCTCGACGACGCGGGTGGTGAAGATGACCTTGTTGCCCTCCTTCCACATGCTGGTCTCGAGCGTCTCGCCGGGGAAGACGGAGCCGGTGAAGCGCACCTTGATGTCCTTGTACGCGCCGTACTCGCGGAAGACGTGCTTGCCCGAGATGCCGAACGAGCAGAGGCCGTGGAGGATGGGCTTGTCGAAGCCACCCACCTGGGCGAAGCTCGGGTCGATGTGCAAAGGGTTGTAGTCGCCCGAGAGACGGTAGAGTGCGGCTTGACCCTCGGTGGTCTTTTCGGTGACCACCTTGTCAGGCTTGCGCGAAGGAGGCTTGTTGGCAGCCGAAGCGGCACCACGGTCCTTACCCGACTTCTTACCGCCAAATCCACCAGAGCCACGGATGAAGACGGTGCTCTGGGACTCAAAGACGAGATCGCCACTGTTCTTGTCGAAGGTGTTGACGATCGACGTGACCGCAGCTGCCTTGCCCTTGTCGAGCACCTCCATGAGCGCCGGCTTGTTGACCAAAGTGGCGCTGGTAGGGATGGGCTTCTTGATGGCAAGGTACTGCTCACCGTGCAGAAGCATCATAGGGCTGAAGTTGGGCAGCCAGTCCAGAGGGATACCACCGCTAGCCATGAATTGAGGAATAACACCGAACGTAGGGACCGGCTTGAAGTCGTCGTCCTGCTCGAAGACAAGGTCGAGCTCCTGCGCGGTAGCACCGACACCCAGGTTGTACAGGATCACGTCGCGCTCCGTGTAGGTGAACTCGGACTCGTCGATGGGCTCCTTCTTGGCGTTCTGCACGATCTCGGGGTCCTCGGGGTCGTTGTAGTCGCCCGAGCCCGAACCACCCTCGCTGTCGTCGTCGTCATCGTCCTCCTCCTCCTGGCCAAAGTTGGAGATGATGTCGCCGAGCGAGTCGCTCGGGCTGGTGGGCCACGAGGGGTTCGACTCGTAGTCGACAATCTTGCTCCACTTCTTGACGATCTTCTCGGGAGTGGGAGCCTTGCCGTGACTGAAGGCATGACCACCGGCGCGCTGCCATCGAACAGCGGCGACCCAACCACCGGACACCTCAAAGAGGCTCGAGGTGAGGTCCTCGTTGGCCTCGCTGGCCAGGTAGCCCACCATGGGCGCAACAAAGTCGGGCTTGAACGCGTCGACCATCTCCTGCGGCCAGATGGTGGCCGTCATGGCGGTACCGGCGTTGGGCGCGATCGTGTTGGCCAGGATGTTGTACTTCTTGCCCTCGATGCCGAGCGTGTTGGTGAAGCCAATGATACCGGCCTTGGCGGTCGAGTAGTTGGCCTGGCCAAAGTTGCCGTAGATGCCGACCGCCGAGGTGGTGTTGACGATACGACCGTACTTTTGCTGCTGGAAGATGGGCCAGGCGGCGTGGCAGACGCTGTAGGTGCCGCGCAAGTGGGTGTTGATCACGGCGTGCCACTCGTCGTCGGACATGGCGGCGAAGGACTTGTCGCGCAGGATACCGGCGTTGTTGATGACGACGTGGAGCGAGCCGAAAGCGTCGGTGGCAGCCTTGACCACCTTCTCGCCGTCCTCGACCGAGCCGACAGCGGGGGCAGCCTTGCCGCCCGCCTTCTTGATCTCGTCGACCACCGCGGTGGCGTTCTTCTCGGCAAAGTCGTTGACCACGACGTTGGCACCGAGCTTGCCGAACATGAGGGCGTAAGCGCGGCCGAGACCAGCACCGGCACCGGTGACAAGGACGGTCTTGCCGTCGAACTTGACGTCGCCGTCGCCCTGATCGTTGGACTTAGCCTCCTTGGCGCGCTCGAGGAACTCCATGTGGTTGGCGTCGGTGATACGGAAGGGGTACTCGGGCTTCTCGTCAAAGTCGAGGATCTCGTCGATCCTGGCACGAACGGCAGCAGGGGTGAACGAGTCGTCGGTCTTGAAGACGACACCGCGGCTGCGCTCACGGCGGACCTGGGCGAAGAAGCCCGCACCGCACTCGAAGACCTGACCCGAAACGTCCTTGTTCTCGCCAGAGACGAGGTAGGCAACGATGGGGACAACGTAGTCGGGCGTCAAGTTCTCGAGCATCTCGGGAGGCATGACGGTCGCGGTGAGCTGACTGGCAGCGACAGGGGCGAGGACGTTGGAGAGAATGTTGTACTTGGCGCCCTCGATGGCAAGGGTCTTGCCGAAACCGATCATGGCGTGCTTGGCAGCAGCGTAGTTGGCCTGACCGAAGTTGCCGTAGATACCGGCGGCGGACGAGGTGTTGATGATACGGCCGAACTTTTGCTTGCGCATGTGGGGCCAAGCGGCCTTGGCACAGGCGTACGAGCCGGTGATGTGGACAGCGGTGATCTGGTCCCATTCCTTGTCGCTCATGGCCTTGAAGGACTTGTCACGAAGGATACCGGCGTTGTTGATAACAACATCGACGCGACCCCACTTGTCAATGACCTGCTTGATGATCTTGTCACCCTCGGTGTTGGAGTTGTAGTTGGCGATGGCCTCACCGCCAGCCTTGGTGATCTCCTCGACGACGACATCGGCGGCCTTCTTGTCCTTGTCCTTGGCAGAGGGGCCAAGATCGTTGACGAGGACCTTTGCTCCGCGAGAAGCGAAGAAGAGGGCGTATCTGCAATCATCATAGAAAAAGACATCGAATGGAAGGGTTCGTCGTCAGTCTCATGGAATCATCTCCTGTCTGCACCAGCAGCTCTGTGGAGCGGGATTGAATACTTACGCCTTGCCGAGACCGTTACCGGCACCGGTGACGACGACGACACGACCTTTGAACGAGATCTTGCCGCCCTCGGTAGAAGGGAAGTCGGACATTGTGACGGATGTGTTTGCCGTACTAGGCGGCTATAATGCGAGGGTGTCTGTGAACGTATGCACTGTCAAGACGGTACGAGATGGGATGGATGACCGTCTAGCCGTTTTGCTGGTGATGGTGCCGATGGGAAGGACGGAACCAGGAATGAGAAACGGATGAGGAGGGAGGATAGATGATGGATGAAAGGAGAATGCGAACGAAGCGATAAAGCAGAAGCGAGAAGGAAAGGCGAGGTGTGGGGTCGCAGCGTATTTCAACGGAGCTGGTGAGCATGAGCGTGAGTGCGGACTGGCTGCTTGTGATTGCTCAGACCGCTTGTACGGGCCATCAGACAGGCGAGCAAGCCCACCGGTACTTCTTGGGTTTCGTGCGCGAAGTCGAGGCAATTCAGCAGGGAAAAGTGGCAGTCTCGATCCGGCTCATTCGAGAGAAATTGGACGTGCACGGCAGTGACAGCAGCGGGCGTCTGTTGCCGAAAAGTGTGGAGTTCAACGCCCGTTTGAGCCGGTCTGCCATCCAGCCGGGCAAGGCTACGAGCGAGCAACCAGATCTCAACCACGCCGGCTCTCAACATCCTTCTCGGGCGCTTGGTTGGCTTTGTAGTCGATCCATTCGCACGGACGGATCACTTTGCCCTGTTATGCTTCCCCACACTCGCACCTGAATTGACAGTGCCTTGAAAGCCACACAGTGAGCAAAGGATGTGATGCCCGGACTAGCCAGCCCGAGCAAGCACCGCTCATCCCTCACGCGCACAGCTTGGCACCAAGCGATGCGAGAGCCATGTCGAGCACAGGCGAGCAACGCCAGCCGGGCATAGAGGATCTCGCACACTTTCATCCTCGCACTCTGGGGTGGCAGGCATCTCATGTGAAATGACATTCTCATCTGCGGTGCGCGCTTGCTAGCGAGCTTGGCTGCCCCAATTGCCCTTGCATCGAAGATCAAGGTCTGGCGAGCAACACAAACAGGTCGTCGACCGTGTCGAAGTCCGGCTACGTTTTCAGCTCTGGATCCGGTAAGACTGCCCAAGTGCCGGATTTTCGTCCAGATCTGCCCTTTCGAGTCCGACCCTTTGCGTCAACGCTTTCACGCTGCAATTTCCATTCTCGCGTGCTTGAGCCTCGAGGCCTACTCTGCTCGTCAACAGATCGGGTCTCTTGCTGATGCATCGGTCGATCCACTTCATTCATATCAACGCGATCTCAGACCAGAGACACGCTTGAGTGCGGTCTACGCTCCTCACAGCATGTAGATGAGACGTCGATGCAACTCGCGGCCTTTGGGAGAAGACGGCACATGCTCGCCGTCGTTCCAGAAGCGAGCCTCGATGTCGCACGACTGACGCCGAAAGTGGGACCGAGTTTCGTGCGTGTGCCAGACCGTGAGCTTCGAATTTCGCGCGAGAAGCAACCTCGCGCTTCCCAACACTCCGGTCATAAGCATCCACAGTCTACCCCGCACCCTAACCTCATGCGGGTAACGCGGGGACAATCAATCACACAGATGAAACAATGAATAGTGCAGCCCTTGTTCCATTACGATGAAGCACTATCCGATGACATGTCCCTGCTGACGCCCAAGACGTCTGTCACTCGGACGTGTCTCGACCAAATCGGAATCGTCCGCCCGTAGCCTGCTCCAGCTCGTTGGGCGAAGGCAGGTTCACCAGACTGATGCGATTTGTGCCTGGCCTCGCCACCTGGCTCAAGTCCCAGTCTTGCGGAACTTCGTCTGTAGCCGAGTGCTTCTTGTTCAGTTTCCTCTCCGTGCCAGGCTGTGTCGTCTCGACTTCAGCGTCGGGCAGCGGTCGTCCACCCGCCATCACCGGTGATTCATCCGCCGGCTGCTCAGAGACCGCGTTGAGATTCATCTGGCTCCGTTGATGCGATGCTGGCTTGTTGATCGTTCCAGACAGCGAAGCTGGCATCGACGTCAAATCCTGAGCGCTGGCCCCGTTGCTGCCAGGCGCCCCAAAGAGATCTTCGAACTGCGACTGCGAGTCAGAGGCACGGCCCATTTCCATCAGCTGCGGCGTGCCGACCTGGCCAGAAGGCAGTCGACTCGCTGCTCGGATCGCCGACGACGACAGGTACGTGTTTGGCAGCAGGGCTCGTGCCACCCTCTCGCCTGCAGCCAAGTCTAGACGCAAGATCTTGCATCGCGCCTCGGTCTTGGCCACATCCAATCGGAGGGACCGGATCCGGTTGGCCAAGGGCAGAGCCGACATCTCGATGCGATCCCGCGTCGTCTTGAGGAAGGGCGTCAAGATGGCAAAGTGTCGAGCCAGTCGGATCTCCTCCGACAGTCGCGACGTGGCTCGCTCTAATTGCACCTCGGATTCGGCAATCTTGGTCAGCATCAACTCGCGACGCGCCCGAGCTCGCTTTTGAATCGCAGACGAAGCTGGGCTGAGTCGAAGGGAGGCAGACGAGCGAGGGCGTGCTGGTTGGCTGCTGTCACCCGGTCTCGTCACTGGGTCCATGCTGGATCGCGATGTGCCGTCTCGAGAAACCTCGCCGCTGTCGTCGCCGATCGGCGTCGATCTTCCGCTTTCATCAGCATCCATTCTTCGAGTCGCACGTTCCGAGCCCGAGAACGACCGTTTCGCTAGCGATGCGAACCGTTCTGCCGTGTCCGCGTCGTTCAGTGCGGCGCCGGGGCCAACGCGAGGTGCCAAGTCGAGACCGCGAATCTTGATGTTCGACGTGCGGAAGCTGGCGCAGAAGTTGATCTTGTGGATCCAATCGTTCAGGTCGTCCTCGCTTTGAGCCTGAACGAGGTACTGTCGGCCCTTGGCGGCCACTAGTCGGAAGACATGGTCGTACTTGCCGTACGACTGGTCCTTCACCGCCACCGCATCGGCAAGCGAGATGACACCGTCCGGGCGGAAATACGTGATCCTTGGCGTAATGACAACGCCGCCTTCCACCACGTCGTCGGCGCCGTCCTCGTCGGATGGAATGCCGTTGTTCAAGAGTGAGTGCCCGACCTGATCAAGGATTTGCGACTGCAGCGCATTGATCCAGATGACATCCTTGAACAGCAACAGCTGTGAGCCTGTCAGCAGAAGTCCGCTCGTCTTCCACTTGCGAGATGCACCCTTTTTGCCCCCATCCGAAACGTCGTCTTTTCGATTGACCACGCCGACCTTGGTGACCTTGAGAGAAACGACTTCCTCTTCGACGTCGAGTGGGCTCGCTGCGGCTGCGCCTGGCTCTTCACCAGCGGGTTTGGTGGTGACGATCTCGATGCTTGGTGCGTGGAGGAAGGCAGAGTTGAGTCGTTCCACGTCGAACGTTGGCAAAGACCCGGTGCAGGAGAATGGCGTGTCCTCTGGAATCAAATCTTCCAGGTCCGGTCGCAGCTCGCCCAAACGCCCTTGCGCAATCAGGAAGTAAGGGTCGATCTTGAGGCGCTGGTTTGCTGCCGCTCCCGATTGCGATCCCAGCGAGGTCGACATGCTTGAAGCTGGAAGCGACATGCCCGAGGCTTCCGATGGGCGTCGCTTGCCCGAGGCCTCTTCGTCCTCGATGTAGATGAATTGCGTAAACGTCAAATTGTCGTAGAGGTATTCCAAGATCTCGGTCGGCACGCCACTGGCGCCCGTATTTCTGAGGTAGTCGGCCTTTGTCATCTTGTTCTTGGCGTTTTTGTTGAACGCATCCGTGTGCAGCATCATCAGCGAGAACGACAGAATGTACGGCTGATCGTCCGAAGCGAAAAGGCCGTTGTTACACTCGTTGTACCGTTTCGCAAACGCCTCCATCATTCGATCGATCTGTTGCGTCTCTTTGGGCAAATGCAGGTCCATGAGTAGTTTCCTCAACGCGATGTCGAGCGGAAGACTGTTGAACCAGAAGCGGCTCATGAAATGCTGAAGCGCTTCGACATAGAAGACATCGGCGTTCGAAGCCAGAATGGCTGCGATCTGCGATTTGGGCGCCGTCGAAGCGATGCGTTCAGCGTACTCGGTCGCCTCCTCGTCATCGTACGGCAGGTAGGCGGACAGTGACACCTTCTTCTCGGGCTTCTCGGAAGACAGCTTGGCTTCGGCATCGGAAGGCGCAGTGCCTGCAGACAGCTGTCCGCTGAGGGATGGCCGAGAGCTCGAAGAGACACGTGGTGATTTGTCAGCTCCGTTTGCTTGCACGGGCAGCAGGGTGGAAGCCGAGGCGGAGACGAGCTCGCTCGTATCGCGCCTTACGTCACTGGAGTTCGAGCGAGCGCCGTTGGCGAAGCTGCCTGGGCTCTTGCTAGCGCCGTCGAGGTCTGCGGAGGATGCCAACCGACTTTTGCTGAATCCGAAGGAGGGGATCAGAGATGAGGTGCGTGGTCGCGTTGCAGGACTGCCGAAGAGACCACCGGCACCACCTTGCGACTCGATCCGGGACGAAGAAGGCGTGATCGCGCCGACAGACTGCTCGCTCGGCCTGCGCCCAAAGAGCGAGCTTTCCTTTCGGTCGAGACCGGATGTACGAGATTGGTCGATGGATCGGTTGCTCCCTTGTCGCTCGTTGGTGGTGTCGCGCGACATTCTCGGCGTAGCTGCTGGGTCTTGCGATGCGAGCGTGTCGAAGTTGCCCTCCATCGGCGACGAGGTGTAGGGTTTGGGGGAGAGACCGGAAGTGTCCATAGACGCACGTCCCAGCCCCGAGCCTCTACGTGAGCTGAGGAAGCTTTCGACGCGGTTAGCTGCCTCGGTCGATCGCTTCCCTGCCATGCCTGCATTCTCTCCGCTCGTCTTGGGGCGGCGCAAGAATCGTGAGGCAACGCTTCGTGTCCGTGATGGCGATCCTTCCTGTGAGACGCTGTTCACATCTCGGTGCGGTACGCTCGCGTCCGAAGACGACGGCAGCTGCGAGGTACTGGCTCGCGGCATGACTTCTGTGCTGGTTTTCCTGGCCATGGCACGCAGATTGCCGAAGGATCGGGTCTTTTTGGCTTTCTCAGCCTCGGTGGTGCCGCGAGTCTGACCGGCTTTGCCGTCTGTGTTCCGGCCGGCGGCGACAGTTATTGACTGCTGCTCGTCTCTGTTTCCGCTCTCAGGAGCAGCAACCGCAGCCGATCCACGACGCGATCCGGAAAGCATACTCTCGGTGTCCTCGCTCTGGAACGAGCGCGAGCTTGCGCTTGGACGACGATCCGATGTGCGTCTCGTGCGATTCCAAAGGCCAGAGGCGGCCGACGTGAGCGGGGCTGCGGAGAAAGGCGATGTGAAGACGCCCATATTGGGCCCTGCGGATGGTGATGCGAAGAGGCCTTTTATCGCGCGGGCATCTTTTGGTGATGAGCTCAGCGATGACCTGCGACCGCCGGACGCCCCGCTGTGCGAGCTTTCCAACGCGGCTTTCGAGCTGTCGGTCGAGATATCTGCTGCTGACGAGTCATCGCGAGCCGATCGAGACTGCTTCTTGGACTCGCCTCTCTTTGCATCCTTTGGTGACCCCTGCGCGTCCATCTGGAGGAAGTCGGTCAAGATGCTGGGGACGTGGTCGTCGCGCGTTGGCGATTTGGGCTCGAGGCGCCTGCGATCCGCGCTGGACATGCGCGACATGGCCGCGGAAGACGAAGTTGCCGTCGGCTCAGCCGCGACAGTCTGTCGATCCATTGAGGTATCGGAATCAATGTGGGATGCTGTGATCGACGTTGATCTCGAAGGAAGCGTCGGGATTGCTGCCGCGGCCTTCGGATTCCGTGTCGGAGTGTCAGGGTCCTCCTTCGACTCACTGATCGCCGCTTCTCTCTCGAAAGGCTTATCGTTGGAGCCGCCTTCTGCTTCGGAAGCGATGCCACCCATGGAGATGGCCGAGGCGAGGAAGGCGAGTGATCTGCGGCGGGCACTGGACGTCGTCGAGTCCATGGACATTGGTCGTCTGGTGGGCGAGCCTTTGTTGACATTCGCCTGGGCAGAGTCGGTGGTCGATGAATTGGCCTCTGGTTCTGTCGACCCGTGGAGCGAGGCGTCGATCGCACTCGTTTGCTCTGTGGCGGCGCTTGCTTTCAGTTGCAGGTCCTTTGCGCTGACGTCCATGCTAGGTTTCGCTCCTTCGATAGAGCGGTCTGGATAGCCGCTGCTGGGTTCGAGCGCCTTTGCAGCGAGAGGATCCGAGAGCTTTCCAGGGATGCTGGAGGGTAGCGCCGGTACGGGCGGCGCGTTGCGAAGATCCGCACGGATATCAGCCTTCAAGTCACTGCCTGTCTTGCTCTTGCGGCGGAAGGCACGGCCAAGTCGCGAAAAGGCCGAATCTTTGCTGAAGCTCGATCTGGGTTTCACCTCGGCGTCGAGGCCGAGTGCCACTGGATCTTGGGAGAGGCGTGGTGGCGCCGGCGCACCTTTGCGTTGATCACGCATGCGTCCAGGAAGGTCAAGCTCGGAAGAGGATTCGAGGCCAAGGCCGCGACCCACCGGGGTGATCTGAGAGCCTTGGAGATCTGGTCGCGCCTTGGAGTTCGATTTTCGAGGTGTCTGGTCCTTCGTAGGACTCCAGCCAAAGCCTTTTCCCTGACTGTATTGTGCAACAGGTGGCGAGTCGGTCTTGGACTTATATGAAGCTGCCTTGGAGGAGTCGGCCTTGCTGTAGTCGGTCGGGGCCTGGCGTGTCCGCTTTGATGCGGCATCTGAGCTGCTCGAGAGCCATGGAAAGGCACTGGCGAAGGTACTGGGAGAGTACCGATTGATAGCTGCGATGTCGAACGACGTGCCCTTGGATGGCGCGGCTGCCGAGGCAAGACCTGAGGCGGCAACACCGGCGCCACTGTTAGAAGTGGTTTGGTTGGCATAGGCAGGAAAGGTATTGGTGCGAGGAGAAGAGAGGGCGGACGAGTTGCGAATGGAAGACGGTGCGGTTGGGTTGCCAGGAATGCTTGCCTGCGATGCCCTTTTGTTCAGGGATGATCGAGATGCTGCCGCTGCCGCTGCCGAAAACGACGTGTAGACTCGAGGAGATCTGGGCTGGGTTGGTGAGGCGTTACCGGCAGGCGTCACTTCGTCGCCACCATGGGCACTGCGAGCATTGTAGAACTCGGTTCCGGATGAGGTTCTGCGCATGCTGCTGGCATAGCTGGACAGGGAAGCCTCTTGATTTCTCGTGCGATGATCCGCGGAGAGACGGCCGTAGAAATTCGAGAGCGCTTCCAGTCCACGCTGCGGCTCACGTTGTGTCGGTGAAGCGGGAGGGGCCTCCTCCCTGCCCTTCACGGTGGATGCCATCGCGAGGAACGCACCGTCCAGACTTTGGTGCGAAGATGATCAGGATCGTCTGCTGGGCGGCATGTGAATGGGTCGATCAAGAATCGTGCCCAACGGGCAGGTTAAAGAGAGCCACTCCGCCTGAAGGTCATCCGAAGAGTGTGAGATTGTGGTGTAAGGCCTTCGATTCGAGAGCGACGAATCAAAGCCGGGTCGGACTGGATGTAATGGGGAAGGTCGTCGATGCGAGAATGTGCCGACTGGCGATTTGCGACGCCGGGGAAACGGAGAGTGAGGGCGGAGGGTGGACCCGTCGCGAGGATGCGCAATAAGTGCGTATCAATGTTGCGAACCAAAGCGCCGTCGCGTCGGGCGAAGTGTCTAGGAGGCGAAAGCGAGGTAAAGACGTTCTGGATCCAGATGGGTCGAAGGTGAGAAAAAGAAGATGCGCAAGGAGGACGACGGTGATGATGGTCGTTTGTTGTGTATTGCGAAGCGCTACACCATGCACGCTTGCTTGTTTCTCTCGACGCGCTTGGACCTGCACCCGCTCGCTCCCCGCATGGACAGAAAAAAGACGCCTTTTCCGCTCAAAATCTGAGACCCTCTCGCGTCTCCTAGACGGGCTCCGTTCAGGCACAACATCGCCCGCTTCGCCGCAACGCCGGCAAGCTCTCAAAAAACATCTCGAGCGGTGGCCGCCAAGCCAGTGTCGAGCAATCCCATGATACGGCTTTCCAACTCCGTCAGATCGTTTTTTCGCGGGCTCACGACCAAGAGCAGAGAGATCGGTGCAGACTGCCGTGCTGTTCGATGCTTCTCACCCCTTCAAAACCTTTGCTCGGCGTCGGCGACCTCGGCTGCAGGCCAGACCACGTGATGGCTCGTCGTCCACCGCCTTGAAGGACCCTGACGCGCGTTGCTTTTGTTCATTCTGCGGCTCGCAGTCGGTCGACTTCATCTTGTCACACGACCATCATCACATTGCAATCGCATCGCACGTTCTACCGCCATGACATTGGCACCTCAGCCTGCTGATGTCGAGGCCGCGCCGATAGCAGACGAGAGAGCAGACTGAGTTGAGACACAACACGCACGCAAGCGCAGGGGTGAGAATGCAGGCTACATCAAAATCGAAACAGGGGAAAGTAACGTCATGCCAGAGGCGAAAGTAGGTTGTCCTGTAGGTGCAGATCTCGCGTCTGCTTTCGGGTCTGATACCGAGGCGCGCCCTCGAAGGATTCAGCTATCTTCGCTTGGTTGGCGCTCTGCTTGCCTCTACCTCGCTTCGGGGCCTTAGCAGCCGCCGGCCTCGTTCGACTTCGCTGCGCGGCTGGTTTCGGATCGGCTGATGGCGCTTGCTGCTGCTCAGAGCATTCGTCTTCAGCCTCTTGCAAGCCTACCGCCAAGTCGAACGTGCGTCCTGGCCTGTTTGGACTGGCGTGCTGCAAGTATCGGTCCTTGTCCTCGCCGTCCTCGAGTTCGGCAGGCAGTGCTCGCTTCTTGGACGTACTTGCGTACTTTCTCGAACCCTTTGGCGTCTTTCGTCCCCCTGCCTGGCCCGACTTTCTCGGCGCAGGCGCTGAAGGGGGAGGTTCGACCGTCTGTTGATCGCGAGGGGTCTGGACCTGCGACGCACGGCGCCCGGTGGTCCGCTTGAGGGCATTCGGAAGCGCCTCGTAGTCGGTGAAATCTACATCGTCGTCGGCCGCATGTTCCGGGCGCGCATCAGCCTCTCGTCCGTGCCCCATCACCCTCTGACCGCATTGCGAAGCCGAGTCGAGAGGAGCAGGATCCGAGTCCATGGCAGGGGGATCGTAATCATGCGCAACAATGTCCTCGAGCAGCCTGTCAGGCGTCGATGGCACTAAGATCCTCCGGGGTGTCGAAGTCGAAGCAGCCTGAGAAGTGGATGCCCTACTGCCTTCGGGCTGTACAAGCATCGTTCGGAGACCCACTAGCATGCCTTGCAGCTCTCGAATCTCTTGACGGTGCTCGTCTCGGGACATGCGATCGTCGCGCAACTCGGTGCGGAGCCGTTCGTACTGCTGTTCGGCTACCTCTGCCGCAAATTGCTGCAAGCTTTCGCTGATGCGGACAGGCTGTTCGTGGATGGAGTTCCGAAGTGTTTGCACGACGTCCTGAAGCTGCGTATGGCATGGAACGGGAAGCAGTCAGATACTTCGGCACGAGGGCTTGTCAGCAGAGCAAGAGACTTACTTCAGCAATCTGTTTCTCGTAGGCTTCATGACGATCCTTAGCCAATGGAGTCATTCCGGCGACCGTGATTTTGAGGTGGTTGAGGTCGTCTCGTATGCCAGCGAGATGGTGTGTGGCTTCGGCCACATCGTAAATCTTGCTCGTGGTCTCGCTCAATTGCTCGGCTGCAAAGCAAGGGCCTCGGGCATTAGTGCAATCGTAGAGGCGTATGGGGGCATGAGGGCAACGGCAGACTCACCTATTCGTTCAGGGATGTCTTGTACGTCGTTGTGCAAGGTTTCTTGCCACTGCAACCCGTTCTGTTGGAGATCGCAGAACTCATACTGCCGAGCCGCCATGCCTCGGATCGTATCCGCAATCTCGACCTGCAGTCGATCGATCGCAGCCAGACTCTGCATCGTTGCTCGCTGATTCATCTCTGCAGTGGTCTGAGCCTCCTCCGTCTGACGTAGATGCTTTCGAACGTGCGTGAACAAAGGATCATGGCCTTCGGCATTTTGTGACGACGCGGGTCTTTGTGAGGCCGAAGGATGAGCAGATGATCCGTCTCCTGCCGTCCGATTTCGCTTTGCCGTGGCAGTTCTGTGCCCGTAGGTGTTCTGAGCAGGGCTGCTACCTGGAGCACGCGACGGGTGGCTTTCGGTCGCACGGAAAAGGAGCGACTGATCTTGCCCACCGTCGTACACGGCGTCGTGCTCTCGGGAAGCACTGAAGCGGCTTGGGGAGAGGCTGGCCGCTAGATTTGAAGAGGACGAGAGACATTGAACATTCGTCGAGGGAAGTTGAGCGTCTGCACGAGCAGAAGAGCAGGTGGAACCGACTGCCGGACCGCTCTGAGCCAGTTCGTTTGCCGAGTAGTAGGTTGCGACTGTGCTGGAACGCGGAGCGGGACGCGTATGGCAGGATGCTTGAGGCTGTCGTCCGACCGGAATTGGATAGGTGGCGTGGTGCCGAGCTGTGTCTGTCTGAAATGGATGAAAGCCTCTGGAAGGCAAAGGTAGTGGCGCTTCTCCAGGGCGCCCGGTTGGTGCTGGAAATGGCTGGTGTTGACCCTGATCCTGACCACTTCGGGGCCGCGAGCCACCGGCTGTTGCGTGAGAGCTGATCCCGGCCCTTTTCCTTCTTGTTGTCGACATCGCGTAGATGGTCGTGACCTGCTCGGCGTGCTTTGGCTAGTGGTGTGTTAGTCAGTGGTCAGAGGCGGGCAGTATGAGACAGAAAGGGAGAGATACAACGAGCAGAAGATTTCGACGGCTCAGAGGGCGTGCGCATCGGGACGGAGGGCCTCGATGAGGGGTGGCTTAGCTTGGATGGGATAGGACGGGTGGGTCGGAAATGAAAAGGCGCTGATATATAAGTCTATCGATTGTGCACAGTCTCGCGGTGCGTAGCCAGATGGCGGGGAGCCGCCGAGGCGTGCTGCGAAGCACGTGAGGTGCAAAAGTGGTGGTCATTGCTAGGACCGCCTGAGAGGCTGAGTCGAAGATAGGCGATACACAGGTGACATGCCCCGGGAGCGTGATGCGCCACGGTCGCAGGGAACCCTATTCGGAAGAGCCGGAGTGACGTCCAATTAGGCGAGAGGGCTGATGAGCCTGTGAGCAGATGACCGAAACGGGCGCAGGCGATGGCAAGGCGAAGGGTGTAGCAGATTGTGGCGTGATGAAGGAAAGGGAACAGGGTCAGTATTATTCCCGCGATGCTACAGAAGCAGCGGACGTTCCGTCGGGATCACTCACTTGATCAAGCTTGGCTGTGGCGTGCTTCGGGTGAAGCCGATGTAAAGTACGAATGGAACCCTTTGCAATGTCACAGGAAGAGTTCACGAAAGCATTGCCGAGATCAGTCAGCCTCGAAATGAACCGGTCCATGAAAGTCAGGTCGCACTTACCAGCCGTAGTGCAGCAGAGTCTTGGAGACGTCGACCGCCTTGACGATGCGCTCCTGTTGGCAGCGCGGCGACGCCGACATACGAATGTAAAAGAGAAAGCAGGTTATTTTCAGTCTTCTATCGTGATTTCTGCACTTCGGGAGGCTACGTCGTCGGAACGACCGATATGCGTTTGTCATGGACCGACACCTGGCGGCATGCCAAGAGGTGACGTGAAGGGGGGATGGCGCCGCCGAGATATCGCCCACATTGACAGGACGAGGCGTAGCGTAGAGCAGCTTGACAACGTACCTTGGTGTCTTCTGAGAGAGCCATTGTGATGGTTTGAGATCGAATGTGACTTGTTCGAGAGGATGGTAGCCGATACTTTGATGTGACGATGTGAAAGGAAAAAGTGTGAGAAGGCGCAAAGTTCTTGACCTCCGATTTCCGCTTCTTCCCACGCTGAGCTGCAAAGGTGGAGGCAAAATCGCAGGTGCAGCTGCTCCGCTCAGCTGACAGGCAGCTCAGCACAGCGCGGCTTGGGCACCGGACGCGTGCCCAGAAGTGTTGCTTTCGATTCTTCTTGGCTGACACCAACGTACTCTGTTGCCGACTCTCTCTCAAGACGCTCACGGATGGTCACCCCGGTTGGCAGCCAAGATGGACATCGCCGTGGCACAGCCAGACGAGATCAATGGAGAGACCATCGCCATCCTCATCCTCTTCAACTTTCATTGCCGCATCCAGCTCAGCGATGAAGCGCAGGTCGCTCGAAAGAAGCTGCTGCTGTTCCTCATGGACAAGGTCTATCAGACGCGCTCGCCGTCACACTCCTATGCAGCTTTCATCAACGAGCTTCAAAGGACCATGGACGGGCACGAGGAGAACGGTCGTATCATGACTGACTATCTCGATGGCATGCTCCATCTTCTCGATGTGCCAGACGGCCTCACCAAGCTCTTCAACGAGAAGCTCAATCGCATCATGCCAAGCTACGAGCCAATGGGTGTACTCAACGCATCGGACATCTTCTTTGAGCGGAGATCCTTCTTTGGCCTCTTCTTTCGCCGCACCAAGCTCATCTTCGATAGTCTCGACCTGCAGGCCAAGGACCACTTGACACTCGCAGCACGCGCATGGAAGCAAGCTCCTGCAGACCTTGGGCCCGCCAGTCTCGGAGAGCTGCACTCGAGCGACGCAAGACTAGGCGCGTTTCGTAACTACCAGCTTGGCCTGCTTCGCGGCGACTACGTCATGACCAAGGACAACATGGAAAAGTTCTTCGACTTTTACGCTCCCGGAGCCGATCGCGAACTTCATCAGCACACCCTGCTGCACCTGGCAGCGTTTCATGTCAACACACAGAGCTACTCTGCCGCCAAAGCAGCTTTGGATGAAGCCATCAGTCTCGCGCGATCCGCCAACGACAGCGACTGCATCTCTGCTTGCGAGAGTCTCATGCTGCGGATTCAGGGCGTAGGCACCAGCACCCTTGCTGCTGTCCCTGCTGCGGCCATTGTCGACAGGCACCGAGAGTCTGTCAGTGATGCAGTGTGGCAGGCGCGCTGCAGTCTTGCCAAAGGGCGCTCTGCAGTCGAGGTGCTTCAAGACTTGGAGGAGAGTTCTTCACCTAGTCAGCCATCTCGGGATACGCTGGCAGCCTCCGAAGCTTCGTTGGAGCTCATGGAAGACGCCAAGCGACGGCTGGGTCGGGACGCGCTACAGAGCGACGTCGAGGTGGCTCAGCTTTGGAGAACACTGGGTCAATCGGCACTAGCCGATGTCTATCGCAAGCGCGTCGATCTCCGCAAGGGTGGTCGTTCCATGTCGGCATTGCAAGACGAGGCGGGGATGGACTGCATCTGCCACCAAGCGAAAAGCGTAAGTGTCTACGGTGGCCCGACTGATGAAGACTGTTCGAAACATAGCGAATCATCTTGACTAACTTTGACATCTCACATTTCGATAAACACACAGCTCGCACAAGCAGGTCGATACGACGACGCGCTCGGCTTGCTGGTCTCGCCTTCCACTTTTTCCACCATCTCTTTCAGCGAATATACGATCTGGCATGGCACCATTGCCGACGTGCTTCGCCTGCGAGCCACACGCAGACAGGACGAAGCCGGCCTGCAGCTCCTCGCGCAAAGCTTTCCATCGCGCGATCTCGACATTTCTGGCCTCGATGTTGAAGATGCCGTCGACACGCCCGATGCTTTGGTCGAGCTCGCCTTGCGCTACCTCGAATCCGGCAAATCGAGCTCAGCGGAGCGCTCATTCGGGCTGCGATTTCAAGTCTTCGGCAAGCACACAGCAGAAGAGGCTGCGGAAGCGTTGCTTGCCAAAGCTGCCCAACGAACGCAGAGCAGTCAACCGATGCTGTCGCTGATGCCGACGCTTGCGGCTCTCTCGATTGCCAAGGATATGGATCACAGTCGCTTGATCCTTGCCGCCCGAGTGCAGCTAGCTGAGACGCTGGGGATCCACCTCAAGATGCAGGACGGAGTGCGGTTGCTGATGGAGTCCGATCTGCCAAACTGTCTAGCAAACAACGATGCTGAGCTGCGAGCGCGAGCACAATGGACCTACGCACGCTTGCTGCTCTCGTGCTCGGACAAGCAAGACTCGCAAGACTTGATCAGAGTGCTGCATTGGCTGCAAGAAGCCGAGCAAGGTAAGTGAAGTGCTCGGAGGAGCGCAACGCCTCTTCAGAAGTAGACCGAAACTCTGACTGACCCGCCCATTCTCCTCTGAACTACGATGCTTCGCGCTGCCACCTGTTCAGACGCGAGTCAAGCAGAGTGTCTCGAGCTTCAAACACAGATTCTATACTACATGCTGCGGCTCCATCATCACCTGGACAACAAGCAAGAGGTGGACCGCGTGTCTGCGCGCCTAGAACAGTTCGAACGTAGCTGGACTCGCTCGGACGAGTCGCAGGATCAAGTCTACCTAGAGCAGGTTCGCCAGATCCTTGACATTGTTGTGTCGGTCGCAGGCTATGTGGCCAGCGGCGAGGCCGCGAGCGAGCGACTTGCTTCAGCATGAACACATCTGACACATCCATCTGCATCATGTTGCGACAGTTTGATTTAGGAGTCTGACGAGGAGCGATTTCTGAGATTCGAGACGAAGTCAGTGCTCTGGCGTCAAGAAGCCTCGCGTGAAAAATGCACCGCAGCCGAATGCGAGCGAGCTGTGGTAACCGGCTTGCGGGGACCCTGGTGACCGGCCGCGATTGACACCCTGCACATCCGAACCTACATCTTGCTATCATCCACATCACCTCCGTTCCTTTCGCCTCGCTACCTGAGAGCCCTCCCCGCAAACACGACTTGCATCTGCCTTCTGTGTCCACATTCGATCCAACGGCGACTCCATTCTAGGCCGCGAAACAGCACTTATCGGACTCGGCTCGACACTACCGACGACAAGATGCCAGCCCCACTCCTCAAGAACTTCCACGACGCGACGCAGGATGCCGTCGGGATGACGCGAAACCTCGCCACGGACGGCTATTCATGCTCGGCCGTCGACCACACGGTCACCGTCGTCTATGCGGAACGCAGTGGGCTCGACGAGAACGGCAAGCTGGTCACTGAAGCGGCCGACATTGACGACTCGCAAGACAAGGCGCGGCTGACCATGCGCTCCTCTGGCAGTGCGACGCAGGATACACTGGTACGCAAAGACGTCCACGCACGTCTCACAATCCGCATGCGAGTCACGGAAAAGATGGACAACTCGCTCGGCAACATGCACGGCGGCTGCGCTGCCACGCTCGTCGACAACATCACCAGCATGGTCGTCTTCTACCACACCTCGGGCGTCTACGGCCAGCCATGGTCGTTCCTCGGCGTCTCACAGAACATCAACGTGCTCTATCTCAATGCTTGCCCGATCGGATCGGTCATCGAGATGGACGTGTACTCGGCACAGGTGGGCAAGAACATCGCACTGCTCACCGCCGAGTTCTGGATCGTTCAGCGTGCAGACGGGACTGAGGACGATGGCGAGGGACCAGTCCACGATGGCAAGTGGCAACGCACCGTACGAACCGTCACCGGGTCACATACGAAGGTGGACAACTCGACCAAGATCAAGCTCTAGACTTCGATAGGACGTGAACATAAAGACAATCTCTCTTCCACAATTGTCCTCAGACTCAATTTCCGTCTGGCATGTGCATTTGCTCGAGCTCGTGCGGGCGGAACTCGTGAACAGCGTCTGCCTCTTGAGTGTGATCATGCGCAAGATTGAGGAGATGAAGGGGGGACGATTTTTCAATATGTTAGGTTGCTTTTAATGTGGAGCCGATCTGGGTTCAAAAATTTCGGTTAGAAGATCTTGAGATGAGCCAAAATGACGCTCGCTATCGTCACAGCCTCCACGCTCCAAGTCGTCGCAGTTCATAGCCCTGCATCTCGACAATCTCTCTTCACGACTGCACTCAGCACAACTACGACTCTGCTCCACCCCAGCAGGTCTATTGCAAACATGTCCGGAATCGAGCGCCACGCAGGCGACGGCTCGTCGTCGAGTCCGCCGTCGGCTCGAACTCCTCGCTTGGCGTTCCCCACAACTCGCGCGCGGCCGACATCCATCGTCGACACCACCACAACTTCGGTCGAAACAACAGCCGAGGTCGTCCTCTCGACGTCGCCGGCCTCATCAATCGCATCGACCGGCGCTTCACCACGAAAGCACACCCAGTCAGCCGCCGACCGGCTCGCGTCTGCCCAAGCCAAGGATGCTGCTGCCGCTGCCAAGTCGCACCGCCCTCGGACCGCGTCCAGCACGTCCAGGTCTAGCGGCGAGGGGAGCCGTCCGAAGCTGCCCTCCCTGCTGCAAGCCACCACGACCGCAAGGCCAGCCGCAGCGACGCCCGTCACGAGCACCTCTCTGGATAGCAGCAAGATCGAGGAACCTTCGTCCAAGCCTTCCAGCCCACCTCGCGCCGCCACGCCCGCCCGTGACACCGACACCCAAGCAATGTCCCGCCGTTCCTCTCGTGACCAATCTTCTGCACCAAGCACCAAAGTCGCGGGCCCCAGCACGCCCAAAAAGCCCACACCCGGTGCACCCAAGACCACACCCGATGCACCACCCCTCGTCGCCCTCCTCTCCGACTCATCCACCTCCAAGCTCATCAAGCAGGGTGCCGAGGCCAAGGTGTACATCTCGCGCATCGCTACGGACAACATCCTCAGTTGGCCCCAACCCCGCTCGTCAACGCTGCAGTCGAGGAAGGTGGAGCCGCCAGCGGACGTATTGTTGAAATGGCGCTTCCCAAAGACGTATCGACACCCGACGTTGTCCAGCAGCATCACGGCGAGTCGGACGATCATGGAGGCGCGCGCACTGTTGCGGTGCGCCAAGGCAGGGGTGGCGGTGCCTGCGGTGAGGTGTGTTGATGAGAAGGAGGGGATCCTGGGGCTCGAGCTCATTGCAGGGAGGAGCGTGCGCGAGTGGCTCGGTGGTGGGGCTGAAGGCGAAGATGAGACCATCGTCGACGAAGAAGAAGCGGTCGCAGCGGAGGACGACGAAGAGGTATTGAGCGAAAACGATCAGATCAAGCTCATGTGTCTGATCGGAAAACAGCTCGCCATCATGCACGAGGCCGACATCATCCATGGCGATCTGACCACGTCCAACATGATGCTTCGTCCTGCCTCTGCCCAATCGGGTGCATCCAAGGTCGATTTGAACCACGACGAGGTGGTGCTGATCGACTTTGGCCTGTCGTCCGTGTCGGCATTTGCCGAAGACAAGGCGGTGGACCTGTACGTGCTCGAGCGCGCCTTTGCGTCCACCCACCCGGCGTCCGAATCGCTCTTCAAGACCATCCTCGACAGCTACGCGGAGGAAGTCACCGCCCGATCCGCCGGCAAGAGCCGCAGCAAGGGCGGAAAACTCAACAAGTGGGAGGAGACCCGACGCAAGCTCGAAGAAGGTAAGTCCCCCTTGTTCCCCACGCTTTCCACTGACAATGCTGAGCCCTTACTGACTTGTTGATGGTTTTGGGAAAACAGTTCGCATGCGAGGCAGAAAGAGATCCATGGTGGGGTAGGTGAGATTTGTTTACCCCCTTCCCACCGCTAGGCGTACGCAAGCTGACAGCTCGTTCGCGGCTTCTGTGCAGATCCGTTCTGTGGAAAGACAACTGGAACACGCGCCTGGTTTTCAACGTGCAGCTGTCGGTGCAGCTCGAATGTCACGGTCTGCGCTCGCTGCCGGGTCTCATCGGGTCGGTGCGGTCTCTGCGGCCGAGACACGCGCTCGCCCTGCTCCCCCGCCGCTCCAACTCAACCCGTCGTGCAGGGGAGGGCGAGTGGCACGCCCTCGCCACACGCATGGACGACGAACTGGACCACATCGGGTCCGCACGCCTGCTCGCCTCGCACACGCCGCACGAGAGCTGCGCGCGCACACCGCCCAACGATGGACCGTGGATCAACCTCCCCCTGGTTGGGCTCAGAAGCGTCGTGGTGCGCAATGTGCCGCTCGCAAGGACGGCGGAGAAGCTGGTTGAGGGGGCTCTGACGAGGGCGTTGGAGGTGGTTGAGTGGGTCGTCCCCGCGTCGCATGGGAAGAGTAAGACCGATTGAAAGCAGGGGAGCTAGTTGTTGGTCCGCTCTGTTGCGATCTGTGTTGGGCTCATTTTGTAGCATTTCTGTCGGTTCTCGGCATCGAGCATGCCTGACTGGTCAATTCATCGCATCCTCATCATGGAGTCACGCCGAGAGAAACTGAAGACGTGGAAATTTCGGAAGACTCTGAGCCCGAACGGAGGGCCAGGAAGAAGGTGGTAAGAGCTAAGGATACAGCTTCGCTCGCACGGCGAGAATATACGAGACGGGAGGGAGGCAGAACAGAAGGGTTGGGAAAGGTGACAGGCTGAACGAACGGAGGCATGACAGGTGGGAAGGATGTGGCTCGCGTCCCAATCGGGGACGTGGTAGACGCCAGCCGTCGACCCTTCATCCAGTACCGTTTAGAAAGCGATGGCGAGCAGGGACGAAGCAAGCACCGCAGCGGCGACCAATCCCATCCCGCTCTTGCTCGACACAGCGGCATTGGGCTGTCGGTGATCGATCCCGCTCCCATTGCCGTTGAGACCGTTGATGACGCCGCTGCCGTTGTTCGAGCCCGCCTGGCTGGCACCGCCGTTGTTGCCATTCGTACCATTGCCGATGGCGCTCTCGGTCTGACCCGAGCCAGCGGTGTCCGAGTTATCGTTGGCGGATCGGTTGTTGGCGCCGCTACCCGGTTGAGCCGCGGGCACGTCGGTGCCTTGGGACGTGATGGAGTTCTTACCGGATACAGGACCGGTGAACGACTGTGCGGCTTCATCATCGATGCTCTCCTCGGCGGATTTTTGCGCTTGGGTCGCGCGGCCGACGTCGAGAGCCGTCGAGGCGAGGACGTTGTCGATCTGGTGGATGACTCCTTGTTGGGCGATGATGTCGGTTTGAAGGATCTTAGCGGTGAAGTTGCCTACTTTGACCGTGCCGGCTGCGTTGTCGAAGACGATGTCTTGGCCGGAAGAGGAGATCATGGAGCCCTGGTCGATGAGTAGGGGGGAGTAGACGACGCGGGATGCGACAATGTGCTGTCCCAACACGGTCGGAATCGCGGTAGGGTTAGGGAAGGTACCGACGTACTTGCGAATGGCCTCGTTGGTAGGCACGAACAGCGTCACTCCCGCCATGTTGTCAATGGTGCTAGCCAGCGCACCGTTCTGAACATTGGCAATGAGCGTCGAGATCTCGCTGTAGCCCATGAAGCGCAGCGTCTCGGTGATCGTACCGGGCACCGTCATGGCCATGCTGATCGGCTGCACCGTCACCGTGTCGAACCGCACGGGGCTCTGCACGAACGTATCGTTGTTCACCGCTTCAGAGACGAACGTCTTGTTGCCGGACTTGGCAAGCGCCACCGCCTGCCCTGCTCCACCGGGGAGCTTCGAGTAGGCGCTCTCGTTCAATAGCGAGTGCCCGATCGTGTGCAGAGGGTACGCGTTCAGGTTGGCTGCGTCAAAGTTGCCCCGCAGCACATGCTGCAGCAGCGTCGCCTCGAGACGCGACGAGTTGTTGGTCACCCACGTAGGGAGCTTCGAGATCGCCTCGTTGGTGGGAGCGAGGAAGAGCTTCTCCGTGTTCTCGGCAAAGATGCGGTCGGTGACGGTGGGGTGCGCCTGGAGGACGGTGGCGAGCGCGGTGAGATTGTTGTCGCGGAGGCCTTGGAGGAAGCTGTTGACGTCGCCACCTTGACGGAGGTCGAGGTTCTGGAACTGGGTCGCAAAGGCCGAGTGCGAGGTCGTAGCGAGCGCCAGGAGCGCGGAAAAGGTGATAGAGAATCTCATGGCGAACTGTCTTGAACGTGAGAGTCGTCAAAAGTTGATGGAGTCGAGAGCAGTGGAAGAGGGGGAAGCAGAGAAGAGGCTGGAAAGAGTGGCAGCCTGTGGGAAAGGATCGAGAGAGGAGTGAGAGTGGCAGACGGGGGGATAAAGATGGTAGAGGGAAAAGAGGACATATCCGCTTTCATCGTCAGGACTTATATGAGATCCTCGACAGACACAGGCGGCAGGCTCCGGCATCATATGGACAATCAAGGCACCTCCGGCCGTAAAGCGAGCTCTGATGTTCGCCATCTGACGGTCGAAGATCCAGCCAAGGCCTGGACGGAGGAGAGAAATGAAGGCTGCAGATCTGCTTGTGGCAACTGGCGCGGCAGGGTGTGCATCAGAGGGAGTGCCTCGAGCCGCGTGAAGTCGAGACTTGGCATCTGCCTCCTTTCATGCCCATGCGCCGTCCAGCAGGAAGTCGTTTTAGGCGGATGATCTGCTTCGGAAGCCTTACAGACAGGAACAGTAGATGCCATGTACGGCCAGCTATTGGTGCAGGATCGGCGACGTGCATTCGCAGGCAAGGGACTTGGACAGTGCAGGCGGGAGCCTAGCACAGGGACGGCCGAAGCGTTCGCTTGGCGGCATGGGACTGGAGGGGCACGTCCCCGCCAAGCTGGCCGGTGCAGGCATTTGCTCGACATCAGTTTCACTCGCCGAGTAATGGCAGCTGGATTCGGCAGGGTCTCGAGCAGCTTCCATGAGGTGCAGATCCATTCTAGGCACGCAAGCGCCGCCCGACCGCTCTCTGTGAGATCAAGCCCTGAGCTTCGTTTTGCCTTGCCAGAACGCTTCCTGAGGCTTTCGCGCGTCCATTGACCGCTGATTATGATCTCTGCAGCAGAGATGAAGGAGCGTCGTGTATCGAGCGCTACACCAAGGATCGCGACAACTGCTTGTCTCACCAGGATCGACGTCGCATAGAAGCGAATCAGGGAGCATGTTCGAAAAGGCTCGGTCAGCGATCCGTTTCTGAAACAGGAGATGCGCGTTGCAGATCATCCTGTGTCGCCGCTTCTCTAGTCATTGCAGCGCTGATGCAATTCGGTCAGGCTGGCACGGCCACTGTGCCATCAGAACGAGTCGGGGCGATCCATGATCGACCCGCTTAAGTTTTTTGACAGCTGCACCTTTTGGGCCAGCGCTCCGAAGGGGCATGCCAGCAGGTGCGATTTTCGTCAAAGCTTTAATTTCTCCCAAGGCACTAGACGAGTGTCATGCAGGTGTCAAGCAAATGATGTGCAATGCGCGTCGGCGGCTCGGAGATGCGCCTCGGATTCGGTGGTGCGTTGAGGTTGAGGTTGCACACGGCATGGCGGCTCTCTCTCTGAGCCTAGAAGGACAGGGTGCTTGGCCTTTCAGCTGCACAGCCCGAGCTTCAGTTGGAAGGGAGCGGGTCGTGTGCAAGGGGCTGAGGCACGAACGTCCCCGCTCCAGCTGTCGTCACTTGTGGGCAGAATCTCGACCTCATTCCGCGCTGAGAGGGCCCGTTCGATTCCTGGAACCGCTGCGATTACTACGATAGGACTGCAGGTCCCGGCCCGTTGTAGAGAAGGGTACGACAGCCAAATTGATGAGCTCCTCGCTGGGTGCGGCGAGTTGCATCGTCGAGTTGTTTTCGTCTTCAGAACGCTCGAGTCAAAAAAGGCGAATAAATTGAGGACCGGAAAGTCCACCTTTAATTATGCCCTGGATCGGGAACACGATCTCGATCTGGCCCTCATCAACGACCGTGCCTCACCTCCTGCAAGACTCTCCCTGGCTTCGCACAAGACACTCCACCCTTGTAACAAGCTCGGACAGGGCAACAGAAGCCAAGCACACACGAGAGAGACTGAAGCTTTTCAATCGCAACGAGGAAGTATTTACAAACGACTGATGAAGCTGTCCCTCAGCGCTGTCCCTAGTGTCGAGACAGATTACTTGGCGAACCATCGCATGAACTTGCCAATGATGTGAAGCAAGACGACGGAAAAGACGAAGGCGATGGAGAGCACGAGCACGACGACGGGGTCGACGCTGAGTCCCTTGCTGTCGTCGGTGTAGAGGCGCATCATGGTCGACGACGATCCACCGGCACCGGCGGCGCGTGTCGAGTTGGGTTTCGCTGCGGCCTGCTGTGCGGCTCGTCGGCTGTTGGATCGGTCGAGGAGGAAAGTGCCATGTCGAGTGAGATGAAACGGGGAGAACACAGAGGGGTTGCGGTGGTCAGCATCCTTGTCCGACTGTCAGGAAAGGAAGGGCGAGGTGCGCAACCGCGAGTTCGAGGTACATACCGGACGGCCTGCGAGTTCTTGCTTGCCAAAGCGGCGAGGTTGGGCTGGGCGCCGGTAGCTTTTGCGTCAGACTGCAGATGAGAATGTCGTCGTGCGAGTGTCCATGCGATGCATAGCGAAGTTGCGGTCGGAACATTGATCCGGGCGTAGTCAGCCGAAGCGAGTAGTTGATTGTTGTCGTCGAGAGCGTTGAGAGTGCGACAAGATGCAGGCCGGGTACGAATGCGGGTGTCACAGGTTGAGGGCGATCAGTGTGCGAGTGTGACATGAGGGGGAGACGGAGGCGATAGTCAGTCACAGATGCGCTCCTAGTTATCGTCTGCAGCCTCTACGCGGTCGTGAGAATACGTACCATATTTATTGTGTGCTACAGGGATGACAAAGCAGGGATGACCGTGTTCGATGCAATGTTGCTGCTGTTCGAGACTCGCAAGGATGATGTGTCGACGGATGGGATGGAGGGCGAAATGCGAATGGTTGGTCTGATCGTCCCAAGGTGCATTTGCGAAGAAGTTGCCCCACGCTCAGCCTGCCTGCAGCCCAAAGCGGCGTTCACTTTAGAATTGGCTTCCACCTCACTCACTCGGTCCCGCTACCATTTCTTATCGGCCGACAAGAATTTCCACCTTCTCACACTTCCACTGAAATTTGAGCCTCCATTCTTCTCATCACCTCCTCCTGTCCTTCACCCGTCATCGCAGCGATCGTCCACTCAACACGATGAAGCTGAACAAGCTCAAAGTGCGGCCGAAGAAGGACGCGGCTTCTGCGCCGTGTGCCGCCGAGTTCGCCACCATGCTCGCATGCTGGGCCTCGAGCAACGACCTCAACAACATCGGCGCTTGCAAGGACTCGGCCAAGGCGTTGCAGGATTGCATGTCCAGCAAGAGATCCCGCGGCGGCGTCTCCAAGCCCACCATCAACTACCACCTCGCAAGGCTGTCAAAACAGATATGATGTTTTCAAGCATTCATACATATCGACATCGGCAAGCATGACGCCGCTCACTCGCAATAGTGCACATCAAAAAGCCTGGACGACTTCCTTGGCCATTCTGATCATATGCGTCCCTCAGCATCTTCACAAGCTTGCGTGCTGCCGACCACACAAGACGACACCGGCGAGTCGCAGCCGAAGACTCCACGAAGCACCCACAGCAGCTGATGCATTACAAAAGGGCCAACGACAGTTGGCATCAACCTGTAACATTACCATTCGGACCATCGACTCTGAACATCTCAGAAAACAGACGGCCATGTACATTAGCAACAACATCAAAATCGCACAACTCAGCACTCCATCTCATCACCGTTCCTCGGAGCCAAAGTTTGCAGACGACAGAGGAGAGAACTGTAGAGAATGGGTATTTGAATAGTGTACATCGCCGGTGCAAAGACAGACGGAGCGGGACAAGATGGAGCAGTGAAGAACAACCTAGCTATCGAAAGTCTCGATCGTCTCGATGAAAGCCTTGCTCAACGAGCCGATCGTCGGATCCGTCTCGATACAGTCCAAGATCTGCAGCGACATGGCCTCGGCGTCGACGCTGCCGTACACCCGCTCCACGCGCACGCTGTCCGCCAGCAGGATCGACCGGCTTTCACCGACACCCTTGAGGTCCGAGGTGGCCGTAATGACGATCTTGCTCCTCTTGTTGGGGAGCAGCACCGAGGCTTGAAGTGCCACCTCGTTGTCAACGCGTTCGGCGGCGGCGGAGGAGCTGGTTGAGGCGTCGGGCGTTCCGTTGAGAATGCTCGGAGGGCATTTGGCGAGGTCGTCGACAAGTTGCACGGGGAATCGGCAGCGGAGGTGCTCGATCTCGGCGAGTAGAATGCGCTGGCGGATGAGCGTCTGTGAGATTCGGCGCAGGATAACGAGGGCGTCCTGAGGAATACCGTCGGCGAACTCGACGTCAAAGTCGCCTTGCAGGATTTGGACGGACAGCTTTCGGACAAGGTTGGTGTCGTCGTTGCTCGCCCGTGTGCCCTTTTGCTTGAGCTGGATGCGCGAGACCTTGCTGTTGTTTGGCAGTTGATTGCTGCTGCTACTGGTCAGCAGCGACATGGAGACTTGCAGCCAGCCGTCGAGGATGAACACGACATCGCGACTGCCGCCAAAGTCCACATTCTCGGCTCCTTTCTCGACCTCGTCGAGAGTGGGATCGAAACCGTTGTCGAGGACGCGAACGAGATGCAGCTTCTCGAGGTTGCGAATCTCGCGCAACAGACGTCCTGCTTCACCACGCGTGTAGCCCTGGATCTGGTCGACGGTGGCATGCGCCTTGTCGACCATCTCCTGTGCCGCCGCCATCTTTTCGCGGTTCTCCTCGAGTCGAACGAGGAGACGCTCGTGCTGCTCTTCGACATCCATCACCTGGGCGCGCATCGACTCGAGCACCTCGTGTTGCTCCTCGATACTCGAATAGAGACCCTTGAGCTCGTCGGCGTCGCATGTCTCGATCTCGTCTTGACGTTTCTTGGCCAGGGCCAGATCGGCTTTGAGCTTGGCGTGCTTGACGCGCAGCACCGGCAAAATGTCCTGTTGCAGCTGTTCCTTCTTGGAGTTGACGATGTGCAGATCGCACTGCAGACGACCATGGTAGGCCTGAAGCGTCTGGATCATCTCCTGATCGAACTCCTTGTCGAGTCGCCAGCCGTAGTAGTCGGCGCTGACAAGAGCACGCGCGGCCTGCTTCTGCAACTTGAACTGCGCCTCCATGTCTCGTCGCTCCTCCTCGTTCTGCAGACCCATGATCTCGCGGACAAAGTCGGGCGGCGAGTCGTAGAAGGCTTGCTCCATCTCGACCATCTTCTCCCTGCCGTCGTCCACCTGCTCCTTGATCTCCCTGCAGGCTTCTCGAAGGGCCTCGAGCTGGGGCACGGATCCGCAAGCTGCCTTGACGAGACGCATCATCGAGACGGGTCCCTGAGGCTCTGCTGAAGCGCCATCCTGAGCGGCTTGTTCGCCATTGGCCGGTGGCACAGGCTTGCGACGCGACGCGCTCATGTCGTCGTTGAAGTGTACGCCAACAAAGCGGAGGAAGTCATTGAGCGGCATCTGAACGGGCACCTGGTCGCGCTCGTCGTTGCTGTAGTCATCAAAGCTGTCGACACCGACACCCACCTCCGAAGCAGCAGAATTTGCAATCGAAGTGTCATGTGCATCGCTGCTCGGTCCGTTGGAGCTCCTGACACGAGACTCGACGGCTGAGTGGAAAGAGTCCTCGTTTGTGGCCGCGGAAGATAGATCGGGCAGGATGGCAGCCACGAGCGAAGACCGCCCCGCTCGTCGTTTGGGACTCATGCCCTTCGATGGCGAGAACCGCGAAGAGGATGCTACGGGACCACTGGATGGCCAGTTGAAGCCGACGCTGCTCAGAGACTTGCGCTGACCCGCGAGGACTTTGGCCACCGAGGTCTTGTTCTTCGATGAAGGCGATGCGCTCGCTGCACGACCTGCCTGGGCGAGGTTGTGCGCTGTCAATGGAGCTCCCGGCTGTCTGTCGGCAGCGTCCTGGGTCTGCACGCGTCGTGCAGGAGAGTGCTGATAGGCGGGCGAAGCAATGCCGCCAATGATGGAGCGTCGGAACGTCGTAGTGTCGGAGGGCAAGCCGGCGTGTGGCAAGTGTCCCTTTGGCGGCAGAGTGCCTCCGACACGCTGGGCAGGCGAGTGCATGCTTGCGTCAAGAGCAGCGACGCCTCCACGCAGAGACTGGCGGAAGCGGCTAGGCGACTTGCCCGGCGTGGGTTGGAATGGGCTTGGCGCGCCAGTGCCGAGCTTGGTGGGTGACCTTGAAGGACTGTGATGAGGCTTAGATGGCGAGACATGGGAGCCCATGGGCATGGTCATGTCCATGGCCACCGACACGTCGTCGGAAGAAGCTGGACCGAAGGCCCTGCTGGAGCTCGAATCAAGCGAATCGACCAGATCCATGTCGCTCGAAGCATGGTCCTTCTCCCGGATGAATCCGGTGACAGCACGAGTCATCTCCATAGGCATCGTGGCATCCGCTTGAATAGTATCGTCGCCGTCCGAGTCGCTGCTGCTCACATCAGGGAACTTGGCGATGATCGTCGTCGTGGCGTCGCCATACTTCTTGGCCTCGATTCTCGTCGTGATAGCCTCGGTCATCTCCATACCGTCGCCGCCATCGTTGCTGCTGTCCGAGTCTTCCGAGTCGCTCTCACCGCCGCCGACGGCTGCGTGGACGCCGGTGAACTCCATGGTGGCCGTCTGGTCCAAGTCCATGCCGGATGCGTCTGCTGCGCGCTCGGTGCTGTCGGAAGCATCAGTGGAGGCAGAGTCGTCTGCGGCAGTGTTGCTGCTTCGTCTGCGTTTGAGCGCCGGTGCAGACGCCATTGATTGAGTAATGTCCATCTGCATGGATTCCTCTCCGTCAGCAGCCAGGCTCATCTCGACCTGGTCATCCGAGGTATCAGCGAGGGTGCGCTTGTTGACGGAGCCATGTGTGCCTGTGAATTCCATCGAAGCGGAGACGTTGCTATCATCCGTCGATGCGTCTAGCGAAGGATCAAGAGTCGAGTCATCGTGAGGCAAGGAGGCTGCGATGGATGCGGCTAGAGACCTGGCTGCCAGCTCGTTAGAGGCGTCGAGGTCCATGTCAGACTCGGATTCAGACTCGCTTTCGCTGTCGCTGTCCGAGCTTGAGTCATCCTGCGACTGGATATACGAAGCAAAGCCGGCACTGACGATGGACGAGCTGGCGGGCGTGGATGGCGGCGAAGTCTGTTCTCTCCTCAAGCTGCCGAGACGCAGAGTGGGCTCGTCGCGTGCGAATTCCGTCTTCTCCTGTCGAGAGCTGAACGTGACTCTCCGCTTTGGACGGAGGACTTGCGTCATGGCATTCCTGGGTGCAGATGTGGCGGCAGTAGGAGCAGAGAGGATGCTCGTCGCGGCACCACCGAGCGAGCTGAAGGATGGAGTCTGTATGGAGTCACGCGCCCTGGCCATGCTCGCGCCCAAGCTGGAGGTGGAGGCAGCACTGCGTTCTGGAGCGTTGGAGTTGGGCAGTGATGCTCTGCTAGACTTGCCATTCGTCGCTGATTCTTGCCTGCCGATCTGAGCGATCTGGTCGGTGAGGGAAGGCATGGACAGACCCTTCCTGGACTCGGGACTTGGCACGAGACCGGTGGGGCTGAGGAAGATCTGTGGGACCTGACGAATGGCGCTCTTTCGTGGTGCTGGTGCATTACGTCTGCTCGTCGCCGCGACGGTGGCGTTTGCCTTTGTGGTAGACTCTTTGAGCAACGTATCGCGCTCCTCACCTCCGCCTCCAATCGAAGCGGCGCGCTTCTTGTTGGTGGCGCGATCTTTTGCTGCCTTCATGGTGTCGTCCCTGCTGGCGGTGGAGGAGAGTCTGGCGGATCTGTTGTTCTCTTTGGCGGCATCATGGAGAGATACTTTGGTGGTCATGGAAGAGCCTCCGAGGGGAACACCGCCCGAGCCAGTGCCGGCGAGCGACATTCTGGACCGCGGTGATCGTCGTGGTTTGAGAGGTGATGGCATCGTGAAAAGGTCTCTACTCTAATGGTGTATGGCGCAGTCGAACGTGTGCAGTTTGTGATTGTGGGGACGAGAGAAGTGACGGTGAATGTGGCGGCTGAGCAGGGAGGTGATGGATGTCGAGAGCATCAACTGATCCGGGCAGAATCGCTCATCGGCTTGTCCGTGGCTCCATGTGTTGGTCTTTCTGGCAGTCACAGCAGACGCGCAGACTGAGCTGCAGTCGCGTCTCTCCTTCCTGTCTTCCTTTGGCGAAATCCCAAAAACAAAAATCGCGATTCTAAGCAGGCACAAGCGCAGCGAAAACCTCGAGTGTTGCTCTCTCTCTCTCTCAGTCGCGCTGATCCTCAAGCTTTCAGGGTGCAGCGGCACGTGACTTCGATTTTTGACAGGACCACTTCCTTGACTGCTTCTTGGACATCCTCTTCCAGCCATACCGACAAACATTCCCCTCAATCCTGCGCCGACGTCAGGGCCGCAAGCTAGCCATGACGGTCGCATATACAATCGAGAAAGCGTAGCGGATCTGCCTCGATATTGAAGCGGGCAGCACGGCGGGACGAGGAGCGCAACGATGGTCGTCCACCACAAGCTTCCCCTCGAAAGCTTGCTCTACTGTGCAGCCCCTATGGTGGGACAGTCAGACCTTCCTTTCCGCCTACAGACTGTCCGAAATGGAGCGACTTCCACTTGGACGGAGATGTATCTTGCTTCCAAACTCAACTCCGATCGAGATACGCTCCACACTCTCTGCAAGACTCTCAAGCTCGGACGGAACACCCCTGACAACGTCATTCGCGACGTCAACAATCCTCTGGCCGGCAAACCAGCGCCGCAGATCGTGCAGCTGGCCGGAAACGATGTGCAGCAGCTCGTAGAGGCCGCAAGGAAGGTGGCACCCTTCGCGGACGCAATCGATCTGAACCTAGGCTGCCCGCAAAAGCATGCTGAGGAGGGTCACTACGGCGCCTATCTATTGCCCAAACAGAACTGGCCCCTTCTCGCAGAGATCGTGTCGAGTCTGGCACAGGCTGTAGATGTGCCCATCACCACCAAGATCCGATTGACGGTCCCAAAGGAGCAGACTCCGGAGCTTGCTGTGGTGCTGGCGCGCGCGGGAAGCAGTCTCGTCACTGTCCACCCACGGTTTGCTTCGTCCGTTCGACGAAGGAAAGGCCTGGCGGACCTCGATCAAGTGATTAGAGTGCGAGAAGCTCTGCAGGTTGAAGGACTGCTTCGAAGCGGCGATCGACCGCATGGCGACACCGCAGTAGTCAGCAATGGCAACGTCCGATGCTGGTCCGACGTCGTCACGAATCTCTCCCTAACGGGTGCAAGCGGCGTCATGGTAGGCGAGACGCTACTGGAGAATCCAGCGCTGTTTCGTCCTTCCCTACCAGAGGCGTATGAAGATGGACACTTCTGGGAACGGTCATCCCGCGCAATGGCTGAAGAGTACATCGATCTCCGCTACCAGTATGATGCCTTTGAAACGCCCTTCAAAGTCGTGAGGCAGCATCTGCAGTCGATTCTCTGCTCCATCCCGCACAACATCGACCCGGAGGCCTTGGCGGAACAGCACCGGTACGCGGCAGACACGAAAAGGGTCATCGCAGCCATCAGGACCGAACAAGCCCTCGCCAAGTTTCGGTATTGCTGACGGCAAGCCGCGTTCTTGGACAAATTCTCGTCACATTGGATCCTTATACCCTGCAATCAGAACGAGAGATTGCTATTCCGCCTCACCAGGATCAGCTTTCAGAGATGGTGAGCACTTCAGATTTGGAATGCGTGAGATTGAGCCATGAGCAATGTGATCGTAGCAACAGAGAATGCGTGTGATTTTGATGTGATGTTGACCGGGACTTGACTAGCAGAGAACGTATCCGAACCATGTCTTTGCTCTTCACCACCCATCGCCGGCGTACGGATTGTACCCCGGGGTGCGTCCTCCGTCTGCTGCTGGGTTGTAGGCAGGTGTCTTGCCTCCGTCACCTAGCGGGTTGTAAGCTGGCGTCTTGCCACCGTCTCCATAGGGATTATAGGCCGGCGTCTTGCCACCATCGCCTGCGTAAGGATTGTAAGCAGGTGTTCGGCCACCGATGCCGCCTGCACCACCATAGCCACCGCCGTTCGAGGCTGAGGAAGCGACAGGCTGCGAGTAGCCGCCGTAGCCGCCTCCAGCGCCGTTCGAAGACGATCCGTAACCGCCTCCTGCCGAAATGGGCTGCGAGCCGCCGTAAGGATTGTAGCCGCCAGGAGCGCCCATCGAGCTGCCGCTGGACGAGTAGGGATTGCTCGACATGCCACCGCCCATGCTCGAGCCCGCTCCGTTGTATCCGCCACGACTCGGCGGACCCGAACCACTCCCGGTCAGCTTGGTGCTGCGGCCGGTGACGGGGTCCTTCTCCACCAGCCAGTCGAGGCTGACAGTGATGGGCTTCGAGACCGAGGTGAGCTCGATGCGCGCCATGTTGCCCGTCGTCTCGGTGATGCGACCGCGGTAGGTCTTGTAAGGCCCCTTGATGATGGCGACGTTTTTGCCCCTGTGCATGTCGCGTCCACCGAAACGGCGCACTCCTTCGACGCGGACGTCGTTGGCACCTCCACCGCTGAGGTTGGACAGCGCTGGATTCATCTTGGACAGGTCGCCGCCGTCCTTCTTGGTCTTGGTCGACACGCTCTTCGGTGCCAAGGGCTCGAGTGTACGAGCACGCGCAATGAAAACGCCACCGTTCTCCGTGTACTCGCGATTGTGCAGGAAGACGATCATCGACTGGTAGATGTGAAGCACCTGACCCTGACGCAAGCGTGAGAAGGGACCCGCGACTTCCTTGACCATGTCTCCAGCGCGGATCTCGTTGCCGTCGTGATCGAGACCGAACGCACGGCTGGTGTCCTTCTTGGAGCTGATCTGGTGCGGCTTGACCGAGACCACCTGTCCAGTCTGGTCGAGCACCTTGAAGCTTTCGCGTTCGATGTTGAAGATGATACCCACGGTCTGAGCATCGAGCTGAACCAGGTTGTGCAGCTCGTAGCCACTGATGACGTTGACACCGGAGCCCACCTCGGCAGCCTGGCGAATATCCTTGCTGAACACCGATACCTCGGCCATGGACAGATCCGAGAGGAAAGTCGTCACGTTGTCTTCAACTTTGACCACCAGACCCGTCTCGTCGGCGTGCTTGCCCGACATGACCTTGATATGGTCACCAGGCTTGAAACGCTTGCGAACGCTGCGTGCCGGTACCTCGACGACTTGGTCCATGAGGTCTTCGTGCTCGAGCTGGATGGTGATGATCTCGTTGTTGATGGCCTTGACGATACCGTAGACACCGGCCTGCTCTCCTTCGAAGATCTCGACCTGGTCTTTTGGTTGCAAGAGCGCTTCGGTCGCCTTCTTGCTTGCATCGGCGATCAGGCTGAGATCGACGGCACCCAGCTTTTGAATACCATCCTCCATGGAGCTCTCACCCGCAAACTTGGTGATCTCGTCGAGAGTGGGGTTGACGTTTTCGGTGATGATACCCGTGACTCGGACGTCCTTCTCCAAGTAGCCATCGCGGTAGCTGTCGTTCTGGAACACCCACTGACTGCCGCGCTTGGTGGGCGTGTCCTTAGGGTAGGCCTTTTGCACTTCTTCGGGGTTGAAGAATCGCTGTGGTGGTCTGAAGGCGACGGTCGTGGCGGACGAGCCTGCGCCCTTCTTCCTCTTGCGTCCGAGACTGTCGGTATAAAGGCCGCTGTCCTTCGGGTTGAGGTCGATACGAGGGATCATTTTGAGTCCGACTTCCTCGCCGTTCTCAGATACATCGAGGACCTGTGCCAAATCTCCAGCGTACTTGCCACGCTTGATACGGACCCAGCCGCCTACTTGGATTTCGTTCTGCACCTTCTGAAGCTTGAGCAAGTCGGCCATTTCCGAGATGGGGATGAGGTGGAGCGACGTGGTCTGTCGTGCATAGGCACCCGCGAGACCATTGCAGGCTTTGACGACATCATCAGCTCGGCGAGCTTCGACATAGACTCTGCCGGGAATGGTATCACGGCAAAAAGCCGAAATGATGCGCATGGGGCTAGACGTGAAGTTCTCCGCCATGGCCTTGCGGACGAGCGTCATGACAATGTCTCGCTCTCTACCAGGCTTGCACGGAACGCCCCACAAGCTGGGATCTTCGACGGAGGGCATGAGCAGGCGCTGTGGCACCTCGGCGTAGTCGGACTGCGCAGCATAGCGAGCAGATCGGCCGTAGCGTTGGCGCAGCTCTTCTGCGAGCGCTTCGGCGTTGGTGTCTTCCTCCTGTCGTCGGAACCGGTCGAGCCTCTGGTTGTCGGCAGCAGCGCGCCTCTGTACGTCCTCGGTGTCGTCGGGGATGTCCTCTTCGATGAAGCCGTCCTCTCGTGCCAACTCTTCCTCCTCCTCGTCGAGATCCTCTTCGTCATCGTCGACCTCGGCTTCGACATCGAGGAAACGATTGCGACGTTGCTTCTTGGCTCGTCTGCGGTAAGCGCGTCCACCGTCTTCCTCGTCCTCCTCATCCTCATCGTCGTCATCCTCATCGTCCTCGTCGTCGTCGTCATCTTCATCGTCGTCTTCGTCCCTACGCCTCTCGTCCTGTTCTTCGTCGTCATCATCGTCTTCAGCGAAGGGGTCGATAGGCCTCTTGCCGCCGTGCTGGACCCTTGGTCTGTTGTCCTGGTCGCCATCCGCGAGAGCACGAGGCTTCTCGTCCTCGTGCTTGATGTCGAGGTCGTTCTCCATGGTGACTGCGCTGCTCAAGCTAGAGCGCTCAGCGTCCAGTGGAGGATATACTGCTGGTCACTCGGTGTGGACTGAAGCGGGTTGTTGGTGGACCGAGTTGCGTCTTGGCAAGGCGGGTGAGGTCCAGAATCGCCCGACGACGTTCAAATGACGACGTAATCTGAACTCTTCTGTCGGAATGCAGTGGAACGAACGGATCAAATGATGATGAAAGGTGCAAGGGAAAGAGGCGATGGTAGAGATGAACAGAGGGGTCCTGGCTGCGATTTCTGGCGCGCAGTTGTGAGACTGCAGGCGGTCTGCGAAGCTCGAGCCTCTGCGTCAAAGTCAGCGTCACTCGATTGAAATCGGGCGCTGATCGGCGATGGACTCAGCCCAGGCGTGTCGGGAAGAAAAGCAAAAAAAGGTTGAATAAATTTCAATTCTTCTTGCTCGCGCACCCTTCCAACCAACCAAAAATTTGTGCCTTGCTTGGCTAAGTTGATGATCCGATCATGACGAGGCGGACCAAAGCTTGGATCACTAAGAGGCGGCGTTCACATATGATACGTGGTCAATCTGAATGAAAAGGATGCTGAAGGCGAATGAGGGCGGACAGAGAGCTGTGTGATGACCCAGAGTCGGGCTTAGACCGACCGAATCGGACCAGACGAAGCTGAGGAGATGTGCTCGAAGACACCGAGGAAGCTTGCGAAAATGATTCGGAACGCGGAGCCAAAGAGCGCCTCGACGAGCTCAGTGCCACTTCTTCCAGGACGGTGTGTGAAACCAAGAAAAGTTGAAACGCAAGCAAGTGACCAACACTGTCTTGGACAGCTGACCACCATCACCATCATCATCACCCTCATCCCGTCCTCTCATTTCTTCTGCAAAATGAGCCTCCTTCGCACACAGGCACCTCGCTCCGTCGCCAGGGCGCTGGCTGCCCAGAAGTCGGTCGCCGCCGCTCCTGCTTGCGCTCGCACCCTCGTCACCCGTCCTTCCACCCAGTCGCCCAGCACCCTCGCTGCTCGCGCTCGAGTTTGCGCCGCTCAGCTTCCTCGCGTCGCCATTGCCTCGCAGCTGCGAACCTACGCTGCCGAGTCGGGCAAGTTCGAGCGTACCAAGCCTCACATGAACATCGGCACCATCGGCCACGTCGACCACGGAAAGACCACCCTCACCGCTGCCATCACCAAGACCCTCCACGAGGCTCAGGGTACCGGCAAGTTCATCGACTATGCCTCCATCGATAAGGCTCCTGAGGAGCGTGCTCGTGGTATCACCATCTCCACCGCCCACGTCGAGTACGAGACCGGCAACCGCCACTACGCCCACGTCGACTGCCCCGGTCACGCCGATTACATCCGTAACATGATCACCGGTGCCGCCCAGATGGACGGTGCCATCATCGTCGTCTCGGCCCCCGACGGACAGATGCCCCAGACTCGTGAACACCTGCTGCTCGCCAAGCAGGTCGGCATCAAGAAGCTTGTCGTCTTCATCAACAAGGTCGACCAGATTGATGACCCCGAGATGCTCGAGCTCGTCGAGATGGAGATGCGTGATCTCCTCTCCACCTACGGCTTCGACGGTGAGAACACCCCCTTCGTCTCTGGCTCTGCCCTTGCCGCCCTCGAGGGCAAGACCCCCGACGTCGGCCAGCAGGCTATCCTCAAGCTCATGGAGGAGACCGACAAGTGGCTCGACCTGCCGCCTCGTGACCTCGAGAAGCCCTTCCTCATGCCCGTCGAGGACGTCTTCTCCATCCCTGGTCGTGGTACCGTCGTCACTGGCCGTGTCGAGCGTGGCACCATCAACAAGGGTGCCGAAGTCGAGATCCTCGGTCTCGGCAACACCTTCAAGACCACGCTCACCGGTATTGAGATGTTCCACAAGCAGCTCGACCAGGGCATGGCCGGCGACAACATGGGTGCTCTCCTCCGTGGTGTCAAGCGCGAGCAGGTCAAGCGTGGTCAGGTCATGGTCATCCCTGGCTCGATCAAGCCCGTCAAGAAGTTCCGCGCCCAGGTATACATCCTCAAGAAGGAGGAGGGCGGCCGATACACCCCCTTCATGAACAACTACCGCCCACAGCTCTTCATCCGCACGGCGGATGTCACCGTGTCGCTCACCCACCCTCCTGGAACCCAGGACGCCGACGAGAAGATGGTCATGCCCGGTGACAACGTCGAGCTCGACGGCGAGCTGGTTCACGACATTGCTCTCGAGGAGGGCTCGCGTTTCACCCTCCGTGAGGGTGGTAAGACCGTCGGAACCGGTATCGTTACCCAGATCCACTCTTAAGCGGAGGAACACGACTCTTCGCCCAAAAGCATGCATCAGCTCGCGTGCCACTCAACAGATGATCTTGTACGATATTCACACCACCTATACATCGAGTCCTTTTCCCGCCTCGCTTCCGTTCCTGCATTCAGATGTGCGTCCCTTGTTCTTTTACCGTTCACTCTTCCGATATTGCGACACCACTCTCCGTATCTGCTGCGTGAGGCTCGTGTGTTGTGGGTGAGATGCATGGGTATATTTGCTGCAAATAAGTTTTCAGTACATGGGAAAGACGGTCCAGCCCGCTTGCCGGTCTTTCTCGCTGTTGATGCGGTCCCAGTCGAGCTCGACTGAGCCTCCGTCAGCCATTGGCAGAGTGGGAAGGCCCAAAATCGCAGCGCACGGTGTGCAAATGGAAGTAAGGTAGTCATCTAAGCCGTCGACCGCGGCCTCGGGCTGTGTGCCATCGGATTCGTCAACTTCGACGCTCGCGAGAGGGAGGCGAACCGACTTGCCACCAAGGATCCCAACCTGGGCTTTTCGCCACGAGCAAGCAAGACACTTGCCCTGCTTCTTGCGCAACAGACCTTCGTCCTTGCGCCTGGTCCGAAGATTGGCCACCTGCCACGGGTTGGGCATTGAAGCTTCGCCCTGAGTCCCTCCTTCTGCTGCTTTGCTTTCCGCACCTGCTCGAGGTTGCGTCATGGCAAGCGAGTCCTCCCATCGAAGAATGTGATGTCCAAGGCCGTAGTTGTGCTTGTCGTCCGCAGCGAAGCGGAGCATGGTTGGGGTGGAGAGACAGGTGATACGAGGAAACGGTACGAAGGCTGTGCCCACCGGAGCGCCCTCGATGTTGGATGTGCTGAGGCCCTTGCGAAGTGCTTTGTTTTCGCTTGGACGCAGTGCTCGCACTTGCTCGACGACAAAGCAGTGGACACAATCGCCTTGGTGCAGAATCCAGTAGGGCTGGCCAACGCGGATCAAATCGATCTGATCGAAACGCAGGTCGAGCCCACCGCCTTTCGAGATGGAGGCGATCTTGGGATCAGAGTTGCCCACCAGCCCTTTCCAGTCGTCGATGAGCGTGGCATAGTCAGCTTCAAAGGCTGCATCGCCGTGTTCAATGCCTTTGACGTAGAGCTTGTCCTCGATGACCAGCGCTGCGTCCGTCTGTCTTCGTCGACCCGTGAAGCGCGCAGTGCGAACGTCTTGGGAATCGTCGTCCTCGGTGGTGCCGAAGGCTGACTCAAGCGGCTGCTCTCCAGCCTCGCGTCGCTTGATATAGCGTCGAAGGCGTTCTTGCCAGTCGCACCGCTCCGGCTGTTCGTCGGACCAGCACACGAGAGAAGAGTGAAGGTCCGCGAGAGTCTGCAACGAAAGAAGCTCGACAGTTTGGGTACGCCTCATGCCTCCAAGCCCGTCGCCACAGATGCGCTTGACGTAGTCGTCTCTGGCGGTGTCGCCATCGTCATCGGAGGGCGGGTCGTACGGATCGCCCTTGCTCTTGGCAGCGGCTGCTTCTTTGCTCCAGTCGATGCTGCTGCTGAACATTGAGATTGTGAACACATTCGGCTGTGCTTGTGCTGTTCGTACATTTGCTGTAGCTGAAGGGCCCGTTTGAGAAGATGGATGAAGCAGCCTATGGACCTCTTTGGCTTCAAAAGGTCGATCGAGTGAATTGACGTACTTTGTCTTGAGCCGATGAGCGTACACCTTGACTTGACGCTCGTTGTATCGGAAGGCTTTCGGAAGGGCAGCATCCATGTCGGCGAGAAGCACTTCTCGCTCTCTCCGAACTGCTTCCCATTCTTCCATCACGTCGAGTTCGGATTTGCCGTGTAACGCCTTAGCTCGCTTGGCACGAACCGGTCTCCCACGCTTCTTTTTCGAGGATGGTTCGTCCGCTTTGTGATCGTTCGGGTCCTCCCTTGCGGAGCCTGCCGACTGATCGTCCGATTCCGAGGCTGAGTGGTCGGCTGACTGAAGCTCGGATGCAGCCGATGAAGCTAGTGTTGAGCGGAAAGGGTTGGCGTTGCGTGACCACGTCTGCCACCGCTCTCGAATGGCGACAGAGAAGTCTTCGTCCAGAGCTTTGTTGCGGATGAACTCGCGGATCTGGTCGACTTCGTAGTCAACGGTGGACGGTCCAGCAGCATCATTGTACTTCCGTCGCAGCGTCTGCAATTTCGATATCCTGTCGTTTCGACGATCGAGCACCAGTGTGGATGGGCGAAGTGGCTCCGATGCGATTGAATCTCCTGTCTCTCTTCGCCGCTTTGGGCCGGACATGGTCGGTCCTGAAGGAACAGAGGTGACGCCGAAGTTTCAGCCCCTCTGCATGCGATTGTGCGAGCGTTGCATGTGGTCCAACCTTGGATACACAAAGGGGGGT
>NW_015961948.1:310047-336498 GCF_000497045.1 Kalmanozyma brasiliensis GHG001 | reverse complement strand
GAGGAGGAGGAGGAGGAGGAGGAGGAGGAAGAGGAAGAGGAGGTGAGGAAGAAGCTGCAACCGCATCTTCAAGGGTCCAACTCAGCCAGAGCGGGCAGCGGTCAACCTTAATTTTTGGCAGGAAAATCGAGCTGCAGACTTTCCTCGAACTCAGCCTTCATCTTCGTGACTTACATCCACCCACCAACCTTCATCAGCCCACCCCGGGCCAACACAAGCTTCGAGACGGCGCACTCAAGCTCACTTGTCATGCCAACCACAACATGATATCGGCAGCTGAAGCTGGCGCCGTCGCTCCTCGTCCAGCTTCTCCTATTCCCACCCACCCTGGTCCGCCGGAAGCTGGACCAAGCAGCAGGAGAGACGACGATGCGTCCTATCGCTGCCCATTCGCAGGGTGCGACAAGCGCTATACCAAGGCAGCCAAGCTTGCTCAGCATGTACGCAGTCACACCGGCGAACGGCCTTTCATTTGCACCCATCCGGGATGCGATGCGAGCTACATGAGAAACGAGCATCTCAAAGCACACCAGCGCCGCCATCAGGATCCATCCGCAAAGCCATTTGCTTGCGACGAAGTGGAGTGCGGTCTCCAATTCTGGACGTCGAGTCAACTGAAGAACCATGTGCAAGCTTGTCACATGGATCATATGTCGTCAGCGACCGGAGCGAGCGCGCATGACTATCCATGCACCGAGTTCGGATGCGACCTGACCTTTCACAAATGCAAACAGCTCCGCCAACACATACGCGAACAGCACGGCAGCTCCTCTACATCACAACTGCAAGGCGATGGGGCACAAACAAACGAGCAGCAAGAAGGTGCCTCCGCTGCTGACGCGCGATCGTTTCCCTGTCCATATCCTGGTTGTGACAGACGTTTTGCGACCAACTCGAAACGCAAGACGCATTATCGGACACACGAAGACGGCCGCTACACCTGTTCGATGGAGCATGCACAGCCACAGGATGCCGAGTCTGATGGGCAACCTCCCTTTGTGTACATCTTTCCGACCTGGTCTGCTCTGCAGGCGCACACGAAGGAGATGCATCCGCCGGTCTGCCCGTGGCCAGGCTGTGGCAAGCAATTCCAACGCCAGGACAACCTCAGAGCGCACTACCGTAGGCACGAAACCCGAAAGCTACGGCTCGAAATGGAGTCAAAAGTGCTCAAAGGCAACGACGAGAGCGCGTTAAATCATCTTCGTGCGGAGCTGTCCGATGACAGCTACGAGCCCATGTCGGAGGAAGAAGAAGATGGACGGGATTTGCAACAAGATCTACTGACAAGATCAACCCGAATGTGTCGTCCGAGCACACCACCCGCACAGCCATTGACACAAGAGCAACTCATACAGGAAGCTGCCCAGCTTCACTCCTCAAGACCTCGGAGAGGCGGCGTCTTTCGCAACCTCGCTTCGCCTGCACTCAGCACCGTCAGCTCTGTCTCGGGCAAGACAGCATCCGTTCGGCCAGGAAGCATTTCGACATCCATCACGAGCGCTCGAGGCGCATCGTCGACATTTCCTTGCACTTGGAACGGATGCAGCAAGGTCTTCACGCGCAAGTCGACGCTCTCCATCCATGTGCGAACCGCACATCTCGGAGAAAGGCCCTTCGAGTGTACACATTGCGGTCGCAGGTTTGCACACAAGCATCTTGTTTCACGACATCACAGAGTATGCAATGGTACGCGATCGTCGCCCGAGAACGGTGCTGTCGGCGGTAGCAGACTTCGATTCTCTACCTCTGATGTTCAGGGGCAAAGGGACGGGCCTGGCGAATCTGATGCAGCAGGAAGCAACCCAGACGAGGACGATAGCTCGACCGTCTCCGCAGAGACAGATCTCGAGGAAGAGCCGAACACCGACGAAGCGAGCCAACCTGTACGCATCGAAAACAGCGTCACGACCACAGTGAGGCCAAGACTGCTGGATCTGCTTACCGGACGCGGATACTCAGCAGCTGAGAAAGCTGCGCCTGCTTTTGATCAGTCGACTCCAAGTAAGCGTCAAGTCACGGTGGACGACGGTCCCGCAGTCAAGAAACGACGTACGACACGAGGTCGACTCTTCGCTTGTCCCTGGGCTCAGATCTGCCACGAGCTTGACCGACAAACCCTGGATCCTGCGTTACACTCAAGTGACAGTGGTGAAAACAATGTCGTGACTCCGGGAGAGCCGGTCAACGGCAACGGCAATGGCAGTACAGACATGGCCTGCGGACATCGCTCCAAGAGACTCTACGATCTCCGACGCCATCTTCGAGCAGAACACGGCCTTGATCTGACAACAGACGAACTCTCGGCCATCACACGTCACACAGCCTGGACCCATGTACAATAGCCCAGCATCATCGTTGCGCAAATACCCTAACATCGATTGAAACACCTCTTGTCGATTCTTTGCGTCAGTCATCCGGCCAGAACAGTACCCTTTCTATCGACTTCCGATACTGATCGAAGCGTGCTGGATCTCTGTCGGTAAACCGCATCTCGACCTCTTGCCATACCTCGCTGACCTTCTGCCGCGTGAAACCGAGCGACTCGAAGAGCTTGATCGAGGGAGCATTGCTGAGTGAGATCTTGCAGGTGAGCCAGTCCGAGGGTATTGGAAGCGAGCAGTGCGCTGTATCGGTCGATGCTGGGACAGATGCTGTGCTAAAATTGTCAAGGGGCGCAGCGACAGGCGTCGGATCCGATGTTACGAACGCAAACATCATCTCGAGTGCCTCGCGTGCGATTCCTTTGCGACGATAGCTGTGCTCTGTTCAGGTCACGGAAAGCGTAGCTCGATCAGTACAGGCTTGGCAGCCACTGCAAAGCCTGCTTCACTGAACTCACCCGCAATCATGATTTCACATTCTGCGTCGAACACCGCATCCTTGACTGAGCTTTGCTCCTCGGCGTTGTCCTCATCTTCATCCTCTTCATGCCGTTGGTTGAAGAAGATGTTGACGTCGCCGACCATCTTACACTCGGACAGAAACTCGTCCACGCCGACTGCGGATCTGGTCCCACGGACGTCCTCATCAGGACGTGCGAGGATGATGAAAGTGAGCTTGTCCTCGTCCACTGCCCAAGATTGCTGCATCTCGTATTCTTCTTCGAGGGATAGAGGCTCGGAGGCCGTCTGCTCTTGGATGAGCGGATCCTTCATCCATTCGTGATAGCGAGGCACATGCTGCTTGCGGTAAGGCACCAGAACCGTCATGCGGCCGACCAGCACCGTGTCGCGGTTGATCCTCATGTCTTCTCGATAGCGGTCACCACGGTGCAAGATACACCAAACAGGATGCTCGAGGCCACAATCGCATAGGTTCAGGGTCCAAGAGAGGGAGCCAGGGTAGATCTTCCATCCGTGCGAGAGGTCCGTGCCATCGTTCCTTTTTTAATGCTCCGCGACGTGACGCAAGTCGGCGTCATTCCAACATGAGTGGAGGATCGGCTGCCTCAAAAAGAGCGCAGAGCGTGTCTGTGCGTTGCTGTTTTGACAAGCTCGCGATGGACAGCTTGGCAGGCCTCGTTGCTCGGCTGCTCCGTCAGGGTCCCATGGAATCCGATGCTTCAGGGCAGACAACGGCACCTACGTCAGTCTTCGGAGAGTGGTTGCTTTTCGGGTGGTGCCCTTTGTGCGTACCGAGCGTGATTGATGGATGGCAGCAAGGATGAGTCCGCTTGCATGCTCGACCCTTCTCACGCTCGGAAAGCTCGACTTCGCTTCCTCAACGTCCCTGCCTGGTCGCTCAACTGAGAGCAGACTCAGAAATAGCAGCAACTCCACGCTCACCCTTCACAATCTTCATCCTCGCTTCCTGTTACTCTTCCTTCCACCACCACAACCCATCGTTCGATCCTATCCCCTCCCCTGATTTCTCACGATGGCTTTCCGACAGCGAGTGCTTCCGCTCCTCGGTGCTTCGGCCGTAGGTGTCGGTATTGGCTACTACGTCTTTGACCCTTTGCTGCAGCAGTACTCCAAGGACACCAGGGGCACCTTCGTCTCTGGCCCTCCGGGCAGCAACACGCTTCCTGACCTCAAGCCTCACGCTAACGCGACCACCGACCTGCACGAACGTCCTCCCATCGGCTCGTCTGCTGCTCGAGGCATCTCGGGTGTCATCTCTCGCCCCGGTACCGATCTCAAGCACAACGATCCCAGCCAGATTCCTGGCAGCGTGCCCTACGGAACCGTCTCCAAGGAGATCGAGGCTCTGCGCCGCAACGTGCACGACAAGGTCGACCACGCCGAGCAGAAGCTCGAGGATGCCAAGAACAACGTCGAGAACAAGTACCGCGATGCGAAGAGCGAGGTCAAGAGCACCTGGCGATCCGCCAAGGGCACCGCCGAGGACGCCGCCGACACCGCCTCCCGCAAAGCCGAGAACGTGAAGCAGGATGTCAAGTCCGGTTGGTTCTCTGCTAAGGACACTGCCGAGCAGAAGGCGGAGGAGGCCAAGAACGAGGCCAAGAAGGGCTGGTTCACCGCCAAAGATAAGGCTGAGGAGGCCGGCGAGAACGTCAAAGCGGGTCTGCTCTCGGCGAAGAACACGGCCGAGCAGAAGGCGCGCGAGGCGGAGGAGGAGGCGAAGCGCGGCTGGTTCGCTACCAAAGACAAGGCTCACGAGGTCAAGGAGGAGGCCAAGTCCAGCTGGTTCTCGACCAAGTCGGCGGCTGAGCAGAAGGCCGAAAAGGCCGCCGAGGAAGCCAAGCATCAATGGTTCACCGCCAAGGACAAGGCTGCTGAGACCAAGGAGGACGCCAAATCCAGCCTCCGTTCTGCCAAAAACACCGCTGAGCAGAAGGCCGACGAGGCCGCTGAAAGCGCCAAGCAGAGCTGGTTCGCTGCTAAGGACAAGGCCCACGAGGTCAAGGAGGACGTCAAGTCCGGTTTCTTCTCCGCCAAGTCGACGGCTGAACAGAAGGCTGACGAGGCCGCTGACAAGGCCAAGTCTGGATGGTTCACCGCGAAGGACAAGGCTGCTGAAGCCAAGGAGGAGGCCAAGTCGGGCTTCTTCTCCACCAAATCGGCGGCCGAGCAGAAAGCGGATGAAGCTGCTGAGAAGGCCAAGTCTGGCTGGTTTACTGCGAAGGACAAGGCTGCCGAGGCGAAGGAAGAGGCCAAGTCTGGTTTCTTCTCCACCAAGTCCGCCGCCGAGCGGAAAGCGGATGAGGCCGCTGACAGCGCCAAGTCGGGCTGGTTCTCGACCAAGTCGACCGCTGAGCAAAAGGCCGACGAAGCGGCTGACAAGGCCAAGTCGGGTTGGTTCTCCGCCAAGGACAAGGCTCACGAAGCCAAGGAGGACGTCAAATCTGGCTGGTTCTCCACCAAGTCTGCTGCCGAGGACAAGTACGACCATGCCAAGGACGAGACCCAAAAAGGCTGGTTCAACCTCAAGAGCAAGGCCGAGGACGTCGCCGACGATGCCAAGAGTCACACCAAGAGCTACCAGGACCAGCTCGAGCACAATGCGCAGCAGAAGATCCTCGCGGCGCAGTACAACGCCGAGGTGCGCGCCGGCGAGGCGCGCGGCCACATCGACGGCGGTCGCGTCGAGAACGAGTACAAGGGTCTCAAGCAGACGGGCAAGGAGTGGAAGTCCGAACTCGACTCCAAGGCCAAGGACGCCCGCAACCGCGCCGAGAACGAGTACCAGCACCTGCGCGACCAGTCGCAGCAGGGGTACAAGAACCTCAAGAGCGAGGCTGATTCGAGCTTCTACAACCTCCGCGACAAGGCCGACAGCGGATACGAGTCGCTCAAGTCCAAGACCGCCGAGGGGCTCGACTATGCAGGTGACAAGCTGCACAGCGGCGCGAGGAAGGTCGAGGGCACCCAGAAGCCTGAGTCGACCGGCCTGTGGAACTGGATCTTTGGCAACGGTAGGGCGACCGAGAAGGTCGCTTCCAACCTGGAGTGATTGTATTAATGCCTCTAAGCGCATCGAAATGGAATGCGACTCGAATGTATATGTCCGTACCCAGCAATGGTATTCACGATTGGAATCTTCGCTTGATCGCCGGCGCGAGACTGTGAACGCGAGGAGGGGCCGAAGCAATCGTGCTCCAGAGGAAATTCGTGCATGTGTTACATCCTGTCTGCATGCTGGTCGCTCACGTGGGCCGCGGGATGACATCACGGCGGGGGACCCTGCGCCTGCCGAAGATCTTGACAGATTCGTCTTCTGATGACCCGGATGGTCAGTGAGCTTACAGTCTTTCGGCACGACCACGACTTTCGGCACGGCAACAAACGCTTCGATAGTAGGCATAACTCACGCGACCTATCGAGACGCAAACAACTTGCTCTTGCCGCTTTCAGGCTTCATTTCAAACCATGCTTTGACGTTCATCTTCTCAGCAACACCTTAGCGCGCTTCGCGGGCAGCATCGTCAACATGGGACTGCCACCCTACACAGGGCCGTTCAAGGTCGGCGTGCTGGATCTCGAGATTCCAGTGCGAAAGCCGCGCAGCTTCTGCAGCAACGTCGTTGAGCCTGGCGTTCTCAACAAGCCGGCTGCAAAGGCTCGCCGATGGGCCAAGAAGCAGAACAAGGAGGCGAAGGAGAGCCGCAAGGAGAAGGAGCGAGAGGCGGACTCAGCCGCAAGCCCTGCCCAGAGCCCTTCAAGCGCGGAGGCTGGACCCAGCACGAGTACCGTCAACGCCTCCAACGCCGATGCCAGCACGTCAGATCAACCGCACTCTACCGCCGAGGGCAATGAGCAGCCGTGCGGCAGTTGCGGCTGCCCAAACGACGACGAGAACGACTCAGAAGAGGCCGACACACCGTGGTCTCCTTGGTCCACCGGCTCCAAAACATGCACTCTGCACCTCGAAACCGTCCTATTCACCATCTACTACCCGACCCTACCCATGCCGGACTCAGACTTCAAACGCTACCCACGAGCGGCGTGGCTTGGTCGACCCGTCCACGCGGGTGTCCGCGCTCTGTTCCAATACATCGGTCAATACGGTCCCTTCGCACTACCTCTCAGTCCCATAGTAACGACGCTCATCTCGGCGCGTCTACCCGCACGTGTCGGTCCACCTCTCGCCGATCCAGAAGAGCTTCGTCGTCGTGCCGATCCCTCTCACGCCAACACGGACCGGGCTGCCACGGGCAACTTTGGCGCGCGACCCCCACAATTTCCGGTGGTGATCTTCTCCCACGGTCTCGCAGGCAACCGTCTCAGCTATTCTCAGTACTGCGGTGAGCTCGCGTCCCAGGGCATCATCGTCGCGGCGATTGAGCATCGCGATGGTTCGGGAGTCAGCAGCATCGTTCGTGGCGAAGAAGCGCCTGGTCACGCCAACAGGCGGGGGTTCCACATTCACAAGCCATCGGGTAGGATGAAGGCAAGCGTGCCATATTTTACATTCGAGAGTATCGGACTGCAGTCGTTTGCACCGGAACCGAGCGAGAGGGAGGTCAATCTGCGAAGGGATCAGATCGAGATGCGACACGCTGAGATCGAGGAGACGTTCTGGGTGCTAAGCGAGATCAACGCGGGTCGCGGGTATGAGATCGTTCGTCGATCAACGAGGAGTTTGGGGACCAAGTTGGCGGGTCATTCTGCGGCAGCGGGTAACACCAGGTTACCCGTCTCGAGCGTTCTACGCTCTGAGCGACCGTTGGAAGATTGGAAAGGAAAGCTGGATATGGACTTCCCTACGTTGTGCGGGCACTCGTTCGGTGGAGCGACGGTGATCGAGCTGATGCGACGGGAGAATCCGTTTCCGATAGCGCTGGTGCTAGACCCCTGGGTCGAGCCAGTACGCGATCCATCCGAGCAGGAACATAAAGTCCATGGAACCCTCGCCAAGCCCCTCTACGTCCTGAACTCCGAATCGTTTACCGTATGGGAGGAGCATTTCGACAAGCTGAAACGGATCTGCTTGGATGCGAGGAAGACGAGTGGAAGAGGATGGTTGTTGACCTTGACGGGGAGTAAGCACACGGACTTTAGCGACTATCCGTTTCTCCTGCCCAAGATCTTCCGGTCGACGGTGGGGCCGAAGCATACGATCGAGGTGTTTAGCAAGGCGACTTATATGCAGATGGGGCTGAGTCGGCAGCGGTGGAGGGAGCAGGAGGACGCGCCAGGACTCAAGGTGGACAGACAGGGGTCCGTGAGGGACGGTGCGCCCAACTTGGACGAAGAAGTTGGCAACCAGGCCGATAGCGATGCTACTGCCACCGAGACCACGAAGATAGTCACATCCCCAACAAGCTTGGACGACAACACGATATCGATCACGCCGCTACCATCGGAGGATCAAAGTAACACCGCGAGGCGTGGGAAGATCATGCCATCCCAAACCGTGGTACAGTCGCCAATATGCGAAGTCGAACAGGGCGGCAATCAGATCCACCGCGTCAACGCCCACGTCGACGCCCACGAGGGATCAGCCACGTCGGCGACCACATCTCAGACCCAGCCGAGGTCACCGGAAGCGGCTTCATCAGCGGCCAATTGTGCATCTTTGCGGGAAGAAAGCCAGACCGACACAGCAGCGATGGGCGCCGAAGCGCGGGAAATGGCCGGTGCAGTGCAACGAGCGACGAGCATCGCCACGACCCCTGGTCTCGCAACGGCCCGCCAAAAAGGGTTCATCACCGACCTCAAGTACCTGCAAATGATCGATGCGGATGCAGACGTGCAACAGGTGCACGAACGGCTCGAACAAGTGGCCGACCGCTTCAAGGACAAGAGTAAGTATTCTTTCTCGAAGCGAGATTGGGGTGGCTGATATTGGTGTCAGTGAAGGGCGGGCATGCATGAGAGAGCGAGAGAGATCGGCCAACCAGGCGAGCGGAAGGCGCGCGGCGATCTGGAACGAATCTCGTATCGGGAGGGCGAGGGATTCATGCATCGGCGACGCACCAAATTGTGGCTTCCACGCCAAGGAGACGCATTTGGGAGAGCCACCACGGTCATGCAGGTCTCTCGCTTCCATTAGACGAGGTTTAGAGCGTGGGAAGGAAGACGCAGGGCGGAGCGGAGCGGAGTGAAGGTGCTGCTGCAACTAGCCGCCTCTCAGGGAAGCTACCCGAGACCAGGGAGCTCCCTGCTTATTGTTCGGAAGGAAAAGCGGTCCAGGCCACGCAGAGAGCGCTTGTGAAGCTGCTCTCTGTCCGGGAATTTTCTCGAGAGAGGGCGCTAAGCCAGCAGCTCGGCTATGCGGATTTTAGCCCGTCCAATTTCGCGCCCCGCTTGGCAGAGCACATCCGCTGCAAAAAGGGTCCGCCTCCTCGAAAACCGCTTGCGTCGCCCGTACTGACTCGCCGTTCTCTCGATCTGCCCCTTCGATCGCTCACAGAGACACGACCTCGCTCTTTAATGGTACGTTCTCTCCCGCTTCCTTTGCTTCCATTCCGCTTCCCGAGAGAACAACAGACTGACTCGTTCTTGCTTTTCTGCCGCTGCGACAGTCGGTTTTCATGTACATGAACGGCTTCAAACCGGGCCTCGATCGGCCAGGCAAGGTGTTGATTCATCAGCTCAACTCGTCGCATCCTCCCAAGTAGCCTCTCGCTTGCACATATCATGCCTTATCTTGGACAATACCATGCTTACCGGCTGTTATCAATCCGCATTGTGCCACGCCCTCAATGACCGAGTCACCGGCACGAGAGGCTTTAGACAATGAGCGAGATGGTTTCACCATGAACAAAAGGCGGGAAAGCCGTAGCAATTCCCACTTCCGAAACACAATGAATCGAACAATGTGGCTGGCCATCGAGCGGTGAATTCAGGCCATTCTGCACGACCCTAGCTAGTGTCGATTGCACCAAGAAGACCGATATCGAACCATTTCCAGCGCTAAGCGACGGGCGCAGGCGGACTTGCAACGTTAGCCTGGTGCGCTCTATCGATCTCGCACTAGCACGCCTCGTGCAGGTGGTACTGATAATATTGAAATGTTCGCACGAACCTGACTCTCGCTTACTGGCGCTCTTGGGCCCGGTGTTTTTCACGCTCGCATCCACAGCCGAGTAAGAAGTAAGGTTGTGTTCCAAAGACTGTGCATTGGGTGGGTATCGATTACAGGATCAGCCCGGTAGTGTGAGTGAAGACAGAATACAGTGAAATGCAAGGATGGAAAATGAAATGCTTAGCACGGCAGAGGGGGCAGAGGCTTGTGGGTGAAAGGGACAGGGCTTGTGCGCCCGGACGAGATGGAGGATCGTGCGGATGATTTCGATGGACGAGGAGGGGCGAGAGATGCGCCACCAAAGAGGAGGTTGAGACCGGCAGGCATGCTGGGCAGCGGCGGCAGTGGGTCGCGAGGCGGAGCGCTCGAGGCGAGCGACGGCGTTGAACGTGCCCCCTTGGACAGCTGATACAGTCCGCCTCCCTGCTTAGACGAGGAGCGAGCGATGGTGGGTCGGCGGGAGAGCATCGGCTTAGCAGACGAGAGAGCAAAGTGACCGTTCTCGGCGGTCACAAAGCTGTCTGGGCTGGCCGGGGCTTCCTCGCCCGAGGAAGACTTGGAGGAGCCCGACAAGCGCCCATCGAACACGAGCGCCGGCACACCCGGGCTGTTGCGGGAAGCGCGGCTCGAGGTGCTCGATGCCACCGACCCGCGTGAGATCGGTCTTGCCAGCTCGGCGTCCAACTGCTTTAGCATCTCTGCCGACTCGTCGAGATCCGACGCCGAGAAGCGGATGGGGATGCCGCCGAGGCTGCGGTCCTCGTTGCTGGTCGACGACATCCACGACTCGCGCTGGAAGTGTGCATCGGAAGCCGAAGCAGCGCTCATCGACCCCGCCAGCTCAGCGAGGCTCATCGGCATGCTTTGCGATGCATTCACCGTCGGCTTGGACTCGGCGGTGCGAGGTCGCCTCGACGACTTGCCACGTGCGCGCGAGATGCTCGTGTTGGGCGTTGTGTTGGTCGAGAGAGTCACCATGGTGCGTGCGAGCTCCTCCTCCAGCTCGTCCATGGCGAGCTTGAGGCCGTCCTTGCCGCTCCAGGTGCTGAAGCGCATACTTGGCGCAGAGGGACGGCGAGACGAGGCGATGGACGGCGTCCTGGGCACTACGACACGCTCCAAGTGACCCTCTTCAGAGACAGGTACGTCGAGCGAGCGCCCAATGTACTGCACCTCGTCCGATACGAGACGTACTAGATGCGGCTTCCTCACCTTGGGCTGCATGGGCAGTGCGATGGTAGGAAGAGTCGGCGTCTTGGTCACATCGTGCTCCGGGTGCGAGAAGAGCGGCATGCTGGGCGTCAGCGGAGAGCGCACCGACGAGGTCGACGACGACGTCCAAGAGCGCGCCGAGTCGGTGGACGATCGCATGCCGTACGACTTGCTCTTGCGCGGCGAGGTGGAGCCAAAGATGGCGTTGTTGGTGATGTTGTTCTTCATCATGTGATCGAACGCTTCCTGTTCGTTCGAGGCGTGGCCGTGAGTGGTGGTGGAGCTGATGGAAACGTCAGAGTCGGCGACGGAGCACCAGCTGTCGCGCGAGTAGGTGGACGAGGTAGAGAAGCTCGACTGCCTAGGAGCATATGGTCGACTTCCTGAAGACATAGAGTAGGACGACATGGCGGTGTGCAGGTCGGAGAACAGAAGCGACGACGAGCTCGACATTTGTGCGGCTCTTTGTAGGTGAGGACAGCAGCGAGCTATGCTGTACTGGACGATGGTGTTGTAAAGACAAGGCGGCGAGGATGGCTAGAGATGTCAAGACAGGTGGGCCCACGACGGGCGTAGCTTCTTACGCCCTGAGGATTATATACAGAGATGGGGTCGCTCAGCCACAATCCAAGGAAGGCCGCAGCCTGAGACCGGTAGCCTGGGCCACAAACAAGGTAGCGAGATCGCAAGCGAGTGTCAGCAGCTTGAGTGCACCGTATTGAGACGAGCTGGAGCCATTGGAACAGAGGCCGCGGACTCTCAAAGGGAGGCTTTACCAGCAAGCGAGCGGCGGCGGGCGGTTAGGCAAGAGGTTCCACTGTTCAGCTCATGGGCCGAATAGTGGGGAGAATGGTCGACAGGACTGCTTTCGAGTGAAGGAATGCGTTTTTACCGTCGGAGCCTGCCAAGTCGGGATTTGAATTCTTAGCAGTGATGAACAAGCAGAGGTGTCGAGTAGTGAGACACGATGTCTCTGCTCACGACGCCAGCCCACTCACTGCAGCCAACTCGCAGCGTTTCGCCTGTATGCTTTGTTTCATTGGTACTGTAAGCGACACTGCTCAGCTTGATGCCACCGCTCTGCGATTAGAGCTCTGTATGGCACATCAAACAGCCTAAGAGGGTGGACGGCTGAGCGTGGGCGATGGACGCAAGCGTCTTTAGACAAGGCCGACGGGGTCGAAACAATGATTTAAGTCAAGCCGATTGACCGGCGTTGTGCCCGGTTGACCTCTTTGTTTGACATGAGCAGAGGCAGCCCCTGCGGCAGAAAGGGATGAAGAGTGCCGCCAATCACTTCGTAGAGCAGCTTGCTTGGCCACTTGAATGAGGGAGACTTGACACTTGAATGAGAAGGACGAGTGAAAGGAGACAGGGTCAATAGGATGCCCTGCATGCAGCTGCAATGACGAGCAGAATGAATAGCAATTAAGGCAACCGATGGCGGTTGACCGCTATTGTGTCATGTCGACATGAAGAGGTCTGCTCTTTGACAGAGGGAAATTCCGCGGGGACTTTGCAGGCAAAACGGCTGAGCAGACGAGAGGCTCTTGGACTGTGTGCATTGCACGGTAGTGACAATGAGCGCCTGAGACCAGAGTCTGGACCAACAATACGATTTGGATAGCACAGGGAGAGTTGGATGAAGGGGTTGGACGAGCAGGCTCTAAGCCATGTTTTACCTTAGAGGCCGCGCTTGGCTGGCGGATTGCCATCTTGCTACGATGACAGCACTCGAATCTCGATACAAGTTTGTTTGCATTATAATATTAGATAAATATTTTTGGATTTTCTTGCGCTGATGAAACTGTCATAGCGCGGCTCGGTACTGAGTTTAGACTCACACCCTGCGATGAAAAATTCAAAATGTCCGCTCACAGTTGGTCCTCAATGCGGAAATTTCATTTTGGCGGATGAGCTCTCTGTCAAAGCCTCGATCTTATTGTTCTCCAAGCGAGAAGGGTCTGGAGCGCCAGCACAGCGGAGTGTCAAACAACGCTCATCTCGGTCGACATCTCGCTCAACATTCGGTCCCTAGGCGAGTCCGATCTCGTCTGCCCGGCCGCATCCACATCCTCCCTTGACGGAGACTCTGCCTCTGACTTGGCCTATGAAGCCGATCCGTCGCTCAGTGCCAAGCCCGGCGACGCTCCACCACATGCACATCCAGCGTGTGCTTTGGCGTGTTTTTCCGGGCCCGCCCCCTGCATCTATCCGATATCCGAAGATTCGAGGTGGAAATGAGACGCTTGCGGCCGAAATGGACGGCAGTCTGGACCTTGCTCGCTTGTGCAAGCCACCCACGCCCGTGATCCCGTGCTCGGTGCCCATATCAGCTGATTGAACTAAGCTCTACGCTTCCGGTCGATCCACTCCACTGGCTCGACCCAAGCGAGGCAGCAGCGGCAGCCACTCGCTCTGGCCCATCGGACCAGCAATTTCGTACTGACCGCGTCCGGGATGTGCAAGCCACAGGATGTGCATGCGCGGCTACCGGCAATTGAGAGGCGCTTGCAGATTTGCCTGACCACTAGCTCGATTGCAAGTTCTAGATCCGCCATAGCGCGTAATGTCGAGATCTTCATCTGCTCTACGCTTGTTTGTGGGTCTTGCATCTCTGCACTGCGAGTCAAGATCGGTCGGATCTCAGAGCCATCCGTGCATGCCCCGATCGAGCGGATATCTCCGACCGAAAGAACTCAACCCAATGCGTACGACGACATCGCCATGACGCTCCTTGCCGGTGGACAGTGTCTGAGGGGGCCAGACCGGCCAGTCGAAGCATCCATCCAATTCCTTCGGGTCAACATCGTTGAGGCAGGAGACTCGGTTATGAGGCGAGGGTGGGCATAGCGAGCGTACAGACACAGAGGGTCATCACGAGGTCGCTTCGACGCACTGTCGATTCAGGTACGCGCTTAACTCATCGCCAAGCTTAATTCCGGCTTGTTCCTGGAAATCATAGAGGATTCGGATCGACAGAAGTGCCTTCTCTCATTTTCACTCTGCGTCGAGAGCAAAACGTCTGTGAATCCCAAACACGTCGTTGAGTCTGCCATCCGTCTCTCTGCTCCGACCTCATCCTCCCGCAGCAAGCACATTCTGAGACAGGTACGCTCTGCAAATCACATTGCTGGATGTCGTCCGGGCGCAAAGCGTACCGGCACGACAATCCCGAATGCTCGCCCGCGCTGACACCGACTGTATTCCGACGGAGGCATGCTGACTTCTGTCTCGAATCGAGCGGTGGTACCATGCTGCCAAACACTTGGCGAGACACTCTTGCAGGCCTCGGCATCGACCGCGTTTCGCTCTGGCAGTGCGCGTGTCGGAGTGTGGGGAAAAACGATGCAGGTCGACAAAGGTGTATCACATTTACCGCCGAATTTGAGTCGACTCGTCTTCGAAACGATGACTGTGCACTGCGGGCCTTCAAAAGGTGGTCTCTGAAGACTTGTAACAGTCATCTCGGAATCTTCGTGCCGCGCACCGTCATGCCAAGCAGAGAAGCGGAGCGTCGAGAACGCACCTCTCCGTCACTCCGCCATCTCATCTCAGTCAGTCGAACTCGGGAAGCGCACGGGATGGCCTGTCTCGGAAGGTTTGCTTCGTCATGCCTCTGGGCTAAACATATACATGCTGCAGGTACCGTTTGGATGTTTCGAAGGTGCTCAGGCGTGAATTCCGACGGATGCGCCTGACAGCCCATCGGGGCAACTTGGGATGGATCGGTCAGTCATCGTCCTGATCAGCATTCCGGCCAACGGCGACGACGACTTTCCGCATGCCTTGTCATTTACTCGATGTGCACGATGATGCTTTTTAATGAACGGTAGGTTGGCCGACTACAAGTTTCTCATCCCTGCTGCAGAGCAAGTCGGTCAATACTCGGTTGACCGTGGCTGTTAGAACTCTGACGGATGCGTTGCCATTTTGCTCAATGCGCACTTGACCGGTACAGGAGGGGTACAATGTCTTGACAGAGTGACAGGCAAGCATCGTATCGTCACCACGCGCTATTGGGGGCAAGCTCGGTCAGATCAACCCCGATTGACCGATCCATCCGCCTTTTGTACAAGATGTGAGAGCGGCGCAATCGACACAGATAAGGGAAATTGGGTGTGGAGTTTTCATCGTGCAGCGAGCTCGATGTCCGTGCTCTCTCTCGCCGTGTCACCAGACCGCCGGACGACGTTCAAATTTGACCCTGACCTTGCGTATCTCCAGCAGGTATGATCCGTACAACCAAAAGGCGATCTTCCGATTGTGAGTACTCCCACACAAATGACTTGCCTTCAATCAGAACGATTATCGCAAGCAAGGCGCTGGAAGGTGTAAGCTGACATGCATCTCACCTGACTGCACCGGCTATCCAGCCCGGAGATTTGAAGTATAGCCGGTTCAGAAACTCTGCACCAACTTCGCAACCGTGCGATGTCATCCCTTGTACGCAACACCACTCGGTCTTTCGTTTCTACCATCAACACAAACATCGGGAGAGTCTCTTTGCGCGCCTATACACGAGTTCCATTCGCTTCAACAAGCTTGCGATCTGCTTCCTTGGCTCTCCCTCAACATCAACGCGTAGCTTGCCCCCGCGTCCAAACCCGTACCATGTCGACCGAGATCCCGTCCGAGATGAAGGCCATCCTGGTCAAGGACAGCAAGGGACCTTCCTCTTCGCTCTACCTCGGCAGCTCGCCCGTCCCCACGCTCGAGGACGACGAGGTGCTCGTCAAAATCAAAGCCTTCGGACTCAACCGGATGGACATCATGCAGCGCGAGGGTCAGTATCCACTCCCACCGCACGCGCCCACCATCATGGGTGTCGAGTTCTCCGGTCACATTGTTTCGACCAAGAACCTCAAGGATGTGCAATGGAAGGTGGGGCAGGAAGTCTTCGGTCTTGCCGTCGGTGGAGCCTACGCCGAGTACATCAAGGTTCCGGCTCGAATGATTTTGGAGAAGCCATCCGAGCTGGATTGGATCCAAGCGGCGGCGATCCCAGAAAACTACCTCACCGCCTTCCAGGCTCTCCGGACCATTAGCGGGTTGCAGCCAGGGGAGAACGTTCTGATTCACGCCGGAGCCAGTGGTGTGGGTCTAGCCGCCATTCAGCTCGCCCGTGCCTTTGGCGCCGGTAAGATCTACATCACCGCCGGATCCGAAGAGAAGATCCAGTTCTGCCAGGAGATCGGCGCAGACAAGGGGTTCAATTACAAGACGTCCGATTGGGCCGAGGAACTCGCCAAGCATACCGGTGCCAAAGGCCCAGCTGGTTCGGTGGATGTCATCGTCGACTTCATCGGCGCCCCGTACTTTAATGGCAATCTGCAGAGTCTCAAGAGGGATGGAAGGATGGTCATGCTCGCCTTCATGGGCGGCGCAAAGATCAAGGAGACCGTCATCGCTCAACTGCTTTTCAAGCGCTTGAGGATCGAAGGGTCCACGTTGAGGAGTCGCACCGTTGAGTACCAGAGCGATCTGGTTCAGGGCTTCGTTCGCGAAAAGGGTCTCGAAAGGCTCATCCACGGCGCGAGAGACGGCGAGGGCAAGGAGGGAAGTAAGCTCGTCATCCACAAGGTCTACTCGTGGAAGGATATCAAGGAGGCTCACGACGAGATGGAGGCGAACAAGAATGTCGGCAAGATCATCATCACTGTGGATGGCGCTTGACCGGCGCGACCCCAAAAGAAAGATTTCCGTCACGCAGGTCTCTAAAGTAGCAGCAATCGTCGAAATGCTATCTCGACTGGAATCGTATGATGTCTTGTACATGGCTTGCGTGTGACAGTCTACTGAGCCGGAATGACCTTTTCCAAGAACGCCGCTAGATCACGGATCTCCTCCGGGCATGCCGAGTGGGGCATCCTCGGGTACGTCTTGAACTCGACGTCGCTCAGTCCCAACTCGTTCTTCAGGAACTCCACCGTTCGCTGTCCGTACTCGTACCTCACCACTGGATCCGCATCACCATGCGCCTGGAAGACCTTGAGGTTCTTCGAAGTGGGTGTGCGGAGGGTGGCGATCTTTGCGCGCAGTGGCAACCAAGTCGACAGTGCCGCGACGCCGGCAACAGCGTTCGTGTTGGTGAGACCAGCGAGCAGCGAAATGGCGCCACCCTGGCTGAAGCCACCGACCACAATTCGTTCGCTCGGGATCGCCTGCCCATCGAGACCTTTGGCCGTGCCGTCGTTCTCGGCGCTGATGAGCTTCTTGATCTCCTCCGTCGACTTGAGCAGCCCCGCCTCGTCTTCCGAGCCGGAAATGTCATCGAGGGCAAGGACTTCAGCAAGAAAGAGCAATTGCGTAAGAGACGTCAGTAGCAGTCAATGGATGCGATGGTAGGCGGGAAGAGGAGCGCGCAGGCGCACGCACACGAGTACGAAGACCTACTATCGAACCACGAAGGCATGGGCATGCCCATATTGAGCGAGACGGGCTGGATGGGTGCGTTGGGCAGCACGAAGCGCACGTGCGACAGCGACGGACGCTGAGACAGCATCTGAGCTACATCTGACCAGCCGGCACTCGAGTCGCCGAGACCGTGCAGGAAGAAGAGGGTGGCGGTGGGCTTGACGCCCGAGCGCGGGTTGATGATGAGCGTCTTGAGCACCGACATTTCGGAGTGAAGTCGATACAATGCTGAGCTGATAGCAAGTATGAGACAGCCTGCGGTGGCGATGAGATAGAGTGGAGACAGGATCGTGACGAGGATGCGAAGGAGATGAACAGGCGATGAACGTTGGTTACGAAGGAAGAAAGGAGGCATTGAAAGACGGAAGAAATTCGTGGTCGAGAAAAAGCTTAAGTGGGTCAGGGTCTGTGCGCTCCTTCTCAACCGCTCCGACGTTGAAGACATGTCAGCTGGTCTCCTCAACGCAGTCCATTCACAGACCACATCGACCTCATCTCAGATGATAGACACGCACGATGTCGTAGAATATGGTAAACATGAAAGCGATCGCGCTGCGCTCTATGTTGCAAGATTGATGCTTGTAGGTGCTGTTCAAAGGTTAAGGATGAGGTCCCAGAAGGTCTCGGTGTGCAACAGGTCGTCGTGTGCGCCCTGTTGAGGTGTCGGGATTCGAGTCAGCGCTGTTCGTCATCGCAAAGTACTTCCATTCGCCCGCGAGTTTACTTACCCTCAAGCTTGTCAAATCAGCATGCAGCCGTGTACTGTTCCGAATCTTGACGCTCCCATAGACCGAGGCGATCGACTTCTTCTCCCCATTCACTGTGGTGGTGCTTGCGAGGCCATCTTGCGGGATCGTCACCTGCGTTCCTTTCTCCGCACTCGCATCAGTGAGCTGCTTATCGAGGTGCAGAATCACATCGATGCTCTGGCGGAAAGAGAGCAGCTCGTCATCTCGCGAGTGCCACACGTGCAGATCTTTCCCCTCAAGTGCCAATGGCCATGTTTCGCATGAGACGACGTCGTATTTGCTCGGGCCTGGTTGAGGGAGAAACGCTTGTGCGACGAAGCTCTCGTAGTCCGGGTACTCTTGAAGCAGTTTTGAGACCGAGAAGATACCATCCTGTAGACCAGAAGCCACAATCAGCTTACGGTCCCAATCGCGTCAAAGGGAGGGAGGCTACTTACAACCAGTACACAAGTCTTGATGCAACCGCGCGCGCCACTGTCCGGCTGCGGCATCGGTCTCGGGTATTCCGCATTGCCTTGCCTTGACTCTCCATCGACGATAGCTGCGAGCGTCAACCATGCCCCGATCGAGTGTCCAACAACGATCCAGTCCTTCTGCGGCACATCCTTGCGAGCGTGCAAGAAGCTCAGCGCCGCATTCACGTCCTGCGCGTGGACGGGATGAAGGTTCTTCACCTCTCCCGTGTTTTCTTCCTTGATAGACAGCCGGTAGTCGACCACAGCGACGGCCTTGCCCTTGGAGCAGAAGTAGTTGGCGAGGTCGACGTGATCCTTGCGCGAACCAGTGCGCCAGGCACCGCCGTGGATGAAGACGATCAGGCTCGAGGCGGAATGGGAGGCGGGCAGGTAGAGGTCCAGCTGCTGTTCGGGGTCGGAGCTGCCGGAGACGTAGTCTAGCGTCTGCGGAGGTGAGGGCGTCGTCGACATGCTTGCGGAAGGAAGATGTGGTGGTGAATGCGAAGGAAGGGAGGAGGTGCGAACGCAACCGAGTTCAGGGTCCTCAAGAAGACTCGGTCGGCTATTCGCGCGTATTCGGCCCGCGAAAGCCACTACATCGGGAGCTCGAACACAACCTTTTTCATCGTCAGAAGCAATCCGCACTCGACGTCCCGGAGTTCACGATGTCAAGGCGTGCGGTGAGAGAAGTATGCTACATGATCTGTGTTGCTCAGCGATAGGCAGCAGACTTGAACGCCAACAGACCCTGGAGGTAGCCGTGCTCGAACTCCCAGACGAACTTGCTGCCCTGTCCCTTGGCCTGTGCATGCGCAGCCGTCCTGGTCTTCTGCCACTGCCCCACGAATCCAATCTCGTTCGACTCATCCGCCTTCATAAACTCGAGCGAGTCGGCCCAAGCGAGATAGAACCCCTCAGCGAAGCGCCAGTGCTCGTACGGTCCGCCCTTTTGCTGATCCCAGTAGCCCGCGTGACTCGACAGCGCGCCCTCCTGCGCACCCTGTCGTGCGCCCTCGATCTCCTGAACCGACTTTCTCTGTCCACGATGCGGATCGAGGTGCTGCGGAAGCACACCGCGCTCGACGGCCGAGTAGAAGCCCCAGCCCGTATCGGGCGCACCCTCCTTCTTGAGCGTCCAGAAAAAGTAGCCAGCGCAAAACTTGTCGTAGCTCTTCCACTGGTTGTGGGCGTACTCTGCCTTGGCGGGTCGCTGCTGGTCCTCGCCGCCGAGGTGGTGGAGGGAGGAAGGATTGAGGGCGGCGCTCCACTCACCGATGATGAGCGAGCCACCGCAGCGATGTGACATGCTTTTCAGCCAGCCAGCCGTCTCGCCGCAGCCATCGGTGTTGGTAGGGTTTGGCGAGGTGCCGGGATGCAGCTTGCGCGCGTGGTCTTCGCAGCGCGTCGAGTGGTCCTGGGGTGTGAAGCAGCGGTAGAGGTGATAGTCGGTGACGAGGAAGTTGTTGGCGGCAGCACGTTGTCCGACATAGCCTGTGTAGTGGTTGGTGTCCCATGCGTCGCCGAGGTAAAGTGGGAGGGAAGCAGCCTCGGGCGAGACGGATCGGATCTGGGCGATGGCATCGTCGTAGAAGCCTTGCAGCTTGCCCGAGTTCTTGGGCTCATTGATAAGTTCGAGACCGACGACGTTCTCGAAGCGAGAATACTCGTATGCCATGGCTTTGAGGATCTCGACGGTCTTCCTCTGATCGTTGCTGGAGTTCCAGAGTGATGCCTTGCCACCGCTTACACCGCAGTGACCGTCGGCGTTCTGACCACCGGGTGCACCGTGAAGGTCAACGAGCACACCGACATTGCGACCAGCTGCAGACTCAATAGCGCGCTGAATGCGGCTGTAGGCACCTTGGTAGATGAAGCCGAACTTCTCGTAATCTGTGCCCTGGAGCAAGGAACGAATCTGCTCGTTGGGATGGCCGGCGAGGAAGTGGAAGTAGCCGACGGGAATGCGAACAGTGTTGATGCCGTGGTCGACCATCCACTGGAGGTCACCATCGTTGATGAAGTTATCCCAGTGGTTCTCGAGCATACTCTTGGCCTCGTTGGGGTCCATGCCGGCGACAACATCGAGCTCGCTACCCTTGGGCTCTTTCGCCTTTTGGAAGAGCGAAGGCGTGAGCCAGCCCTCGAGAGAAAACCACGAGCCGAGATTGACACCACGCTGCTTTCGATGCAGATAGATATCTCGTCTAGTGGGTGGAGCATCGACCGAGGTAGGCGGCGGTGCCTGCGAGTTAGCTGGTGCTGAAGAACCAGCTTGATCGAATCGGCCAGCCGCAGCCGCATCGAACTTGTCCTGCACCTTTCCGAGGAACTTCTTCATCTTGACAAATCACGAATGCCTGTGTGCTGGAGTCACAGCTATACCAAGGTGATGTTCATCACGGAGCAAGAAGCATGTATGGGGCCTGAGCGATAAGCATGTTGTCTCAGACGAGGAAGAGGAGGCTCGAGCGGTGATGCCTCCACTTTGTGAAGCTGTGCGCAGCCGGATGGCTCACACAGCCATACAACGCCAAAAATGACGCAAAGACGCGCGCGAGCGGCATGGAAGACCCGGATCTGGCTGTGAGGAGATCGTTCCATCGGAGAACCCGATCGACACCCCTTGAGTCAGGCTCGTCGGCAAGAGCAGATGATGGCACGAAGGCCGGATTGCCATCCAAGCCAAGAGCTTTCGGAGGTGCGGATGTCTCCCGGCTGCCAAGCACACGATGCGGGGAAGCCGAGTTGCAATGACAGAGCTGGCTGGCAGCCAGCCCTCGTCACATGTCCTCCCTTTCGCGGCTGCAGAAACGGTTCGGACGCCGGTCAAGAGAGTCTGAGTCGACAACGAAGATCGGAAGCAACTCATCGTAAAGTGGCTGGTGCGCCTTTTCATGGCAGGTCATACTCGAGTCGATGCTGACCGTCACAACCGAAACACGCTTGAGCAGAAGGCACGAACGAGGCAATCAACTCAGAGTCTTGGCATTTTCTCACGGTGCCACTTCGGTTTTCCCGCTGTCCGGCTTGCCTGCCTCGTGTCTCCGTCAAGCCATGCTGATGGATGTCTGAGCGTCTGACTCTCTGCGAACTGCGGAGATGCCTTTGTACATGGTGCATCTTGCATGAGTGCGGGGAAGCAGCAGTTGATGGAGAAAGCGTGTCTCACCCTCCTCGTGCCAAGATGAGAGGAGTGGGGGAGAACAAGCTTTCGATATCAAACTCAGCGCGGCGCCGAAAATCGACCGACCACAGCTTGCCTTTGTCTGCGGCAGCCTGCCTTCCCTCCCGTTTACGAACAGGCTCGATCGTCGTATCGCAATATCGAGAACGTATTGACCTCATTCACGGGCACGTTGCGTCAGGAAGAATCAGGAAAGATAACGACAATAGGTTGATCGGAAACGAATGAGTAGGCTCTCTGAGGCTGAATTCGCTCAGGCACGACACACGTTCTAATCTTGAACCGAGGCTATGAAGGGGAGCAGGGCTCAGGGTAGAGGGCAGCGGCTGAACTGGCGCACTCAAGATTGCCGAAATGTCGGTCCTGACGACGAAAATATCACGCCGCTGCTCAGCTTGGGCCTCGCAATCTCGGCAGAAAGTCGCCTCTCTCATTGGCCCACTGCATACTCTCGGCAGCAGCAGTCAATCAACTTTCTCACAATCTGATGGGCTCGCCAATCACAGCAGCTCCTCCTCCTCTTCTTGGCCAGAGGAAGATCCGATGGACTTGCTTCCCTTCTTGCCACCACACTCACGCCTGCCACCACGACCATGACAAACACCTCCGCGTAGACCCACGCCACTCGACGCAAGCACCCACAGCTTTGCTCGACTTAATCTCTACGATCACTCTCGTCAGACATTCATCCGCAGCAAGACCGGATCCTCTTTGCGTGTCACATCGCTGAAGCGGCAAGACTGAACCTCTCGTTGTTCTCGCCCCTGTCTTGATCCATCGGACTGCATTTTGGTGCACACGACCAAGCTTTAGGAGCAAGACCCGCCCTTCATTTCGGCACATTGGCCCACCCAACTTGCATATACCCCACTCCGCGTCTGACGAGCGCAAAGCATTGTCCCAAAATGCATCCTCCGCCGAGCCATATGGCTCACAACTCGACCACGCTGTACCAGACCATCACCAACACGCTCGGTCGCACCAATACACGCTCCAACTCTTCCTCTTCTTCCACATCCAACATGAGCCAATCCTCCCAACGCTCTCCGCCCACGAGCTCCCATAAGCGCACCGCTTCGCAGAACAAGAGCGCCTCCACCTCCTTTGCCACCTCCGCTCTGCCCCGTAATCTCATCTTTGACTACGTTCACCCGGAAGAGGTGCGGGCCGCTCACGCGCTCGAAGTAGAGGGTTACCCTCCTGAAGATGCGGCCAGCTACGAGAGGCTGCTGAGTCGTCAGACGGCCGCTCCTCATCTGTTCTTGGGTGCCTTTGTGCCCCTGCCGTTGCCCAAGGTCGCCGGTCCTCTGTCCGTGTCCAACGAGCCGAGGAGGAGGATCGTCGGCTTCATCACGGGCACCGCTGCGCCCGCACTCACGCTCCGCTCCATGTCGACGCACGACACCTCGGAAGACGCACGCATCGTCTGTATCCACTCGGTGTGTGTCGCGCCCGAGATGCAGAAGAAGGGGCTGGCCACAAGAATGCTCGAGAACTACATCTCACGCGTCCGCAAGGCGGAAGAGGGCAAGGGTCCGGAGGGTGACAAGGGCAAGCGCGGATACGAGACGCTGGCGCTGCTAGCACATGAAGAGCTCACGGGTCTGTACAGGAAGGTCGGCTTCCGCATCCAGTGCGTCAGTCACGTCCAGTACGGCAGCGGTCAGTGGCTCGAGATGAGGCGCAGCGTCTACCCCTCTCCTAGCAGCGGCACTGGCAGTCGCATTGGATCGCAACTCACACGCACCGCTTCAGCAACCTCGACGGCGAGCGACGAAGCCCAAGCACCAGCCGGGCTCAAGATGAGCCCCACGGGCCCTCTTGCCATCGACACGAACCAAGCGTTCAAATCGGAATCGCTCTCTTCTCCCATCGTCTCCTCCCCCATCACCGAAGACAAGAAGCTCGTCGCCTCGCCGCCTGCCAACTCCGCCGTCCCATCCAAGACAGCGCCGCCAGGCATGCCCTCGCAAGCTTCGATCATGGCTGCGCTCGCCGCCCAGTCTCAACCCGGCAAATCGCCCGGTCAAACGTACACCTCGATCCTCGGCCAAGCCGTTGCCGCAAAGACGCCCGCCGAGGACGCGGGTATGGCGCTCGAAGCACGTCTCGTTGACCGCGACACAGGCGCCAACCTGGCCCGTCTCTACTGTCCCATGGAGAATTGTCGTTGCTGCATCCTCGCCAAAGGTGCGGGCGAGTGGACGCGCAAGGAGTCCGGGCCGCTGTCGAATCCGTCCCTCGAGCTGCCCAATTCGCCGTCGCCGCCACAGGCACCTGCGTTCCCACTGCACGCAGCGAGCGCCGGTGCCTCCCATCGACTGCTCACCAGCGTCAAAGGCTTCTGGACGGTAGCTGGGCCTTTGCAGTTTGACAACGTCGGCTTCTCACGCGATCTCAAGTGGACGGTGCCTAGCGATCCCACTTCACCGAAGTCCCCGCCTGAGCCAGTGTCGAGCCCGCCGCCCACGAAAGCGCAGGAGAAGGAAGCAAAGGACAAGCTCAAGCGCGAAGAAAAGGAGCGACAGCGCGAGGAGAAGGAGAAGCGCAAGCAGCAGAAGCGCAACAAACGCGGCGGAAGCGGGTCGGAGGACTCGGACGAAGACGTGGCGGCGTTGCTCTCGCATCTCAGCCTAGGCTTGAACCCGGGCGAGGAGCTGACGGTCAAGTACCTGCTCTGCCCCGATTGCGAGTGCGGACCGCTCGGGTTCACGATTCTGCCGACCGAGATGCAGGACGGGCGATTGGCCGCGCAAGTCGGCGATCAGGTGGAGAAGATGAAGGGCGGCATGATGGAGTCCGGCCAGTCGAAAGGCAAGGAGCAGGTATTCTACCTCGCAGCGGATAGGGTGAGGTATCAGTTCGAGCGATCATGATCACACATTGTAGGAATACGTCAAATGCATTGCCAAGCCAACCTGCGAGTCTGTGTCATGTGTGTCGGCTTAACCGCTCTTGGGAGGCGGATGAGTCTTTCTCCAGTGATTGGCAATCTCCTCTCTGGTCGCGACCCACACTCCCCCACCGCCACCCTCCCTGAGCTCGGCATCCCTCCGCTTGACATGCTCCACAAACCGTTGCAGACCCTGAAACCTCCCTGGCCTACCCACCACCCGACAATGCAAGCCAACACTCATCATCTTGGGCACCGACATAGGGTTGCTCTCGGGCAAAAACGTCTCGGCCACCAACGTCTCGAACGCATCGATGAGATACGTTGCGAACGACTCCGAGTTGAAGAAGCCTGGCGTGATGGCGAATCGCATGTCGTTGTTATCCAGCGTGTAGGGCACCACGAGCAGGTGTTCACCCTTCGTCCCATCAGGAGCAGGGACCCAATACGGCAGATCCTCGTCGTACGCATCGCTGTCGTAGAGCTCGTGTTCCAGCCCCATCTCCTTGTACACCTGATACACCAGTCTTCTGGTGTTGATCGACTGTCGTCCCGTGTACCACCCGCGGGGCTCCCTGCTCTTCCCGCTCGCCTCCTTGATCGCCCGCACCGCGCTCTGGATGTGCTCCCGCTCCTCCTCCTGACCCATCAACGAGTGGTCGAACCACCTGTATGAGTGACTGGCCACTTCGCACCCTGCGTCTTCCATCGCCCGCACCGCCGCTGGGTTCTGCTCCACCGCCCGACCCACTGCCCAACTCGTAAACCGCAGTCCGTTGCGCTTGAACAGGTCGAGCACGCGCCAGAACCCGCGATGCGATCCAAACTCGTACGCCGACTCGACACTTAAATTGCGCACGCCCGTAGGAGGCTTGGACCCGTTGGCAGCGCCGTATTCCGTGAGGTACTGTTCGGCGCCCGCGTCGCCGTTGAGCGTGAGGTTCTCACCACCCTCTTCGTAGTTGAGGACGAAGGAGATGGCAATGCGCGCGTTACCCGGCCAGTGCGGGTGGGGCGGGTTGGCACCGTACCCGACCATATCGCGTGGATCGTGCGGGTTGAAATCGTTGCTCAAGTTGACAGGCAGCGGGTTGGCGGAGCGATCGACTTGCTGGGACTCGTTCGGATAGCCGAGGTACTTGGGCAACCCATCGGCAACATCAGCGATCTTCCATGGGCCATAGAACATGTGCGCCGTAGCAGGGAACGTCTCTGTGCCCTGGAGACTGCTTTCGTCGCCGTTGGCGCGAGCGAGTGTGCTGGGCCAGATAGACCATTGCTGCTTGGCCGAGTTCCATGAGCCCATCGGATTGCCGCACTCGGAACAGCGCAGCTTCCACTTGCGACCTGCGACGGATTCATACAGCGCCGCAGTGGTCACACCCGCGCCCATCACCTGTTGGACTTGCGAGTCGGCCGTGTTGCTGGAGGGAGAAGGGGAGGACCACGTGACGGCATCCTTGGCCCAGTGAGTGGTCCACACGTAGGGAGCACCATTGATGCGTTGGCAGCGCGTGCAGTGACAGTACGCAGAGAGGCGGAGGTTGGCGGGAGAGGCGTCGAGGGTGTACTCGAGCGCACCGCAGTTGCAGTGTCCGCGAAGGG